>NC_142928.1:169728854-169808854 GCF_046866305.1 Octopus bimaculoides | reverse complement strand
GTGGACTCCTATATGCTAGAAATTGATGCCAAATCATCTAACCACGAAGAATATGTTCTCCGAAAAAATGTCAGCGACACAACAGATTATATTTTATAAATTGACAGACTACGCTGATGATCCTGCAGATATTTACTTATGTAAATATTAACAGGTGAAACCATGGTACGTAGGTTAATGGTTTTTTTATTTAGTATTTTTTCATTTGTCTTGCCCTTTTACAGTCTGTTGTGTTGCTGAAATTTTTACTGAGAACATATTCTTCGTGGTTAGATGATTCGGCATCTATTTCTAGCATATAGGAGTCCACTTTTGCTGGTCATTCCTCTTATTTTTGTATGTAATATAATTTTAATCTTCGGATATTTTTAATATGCTAGACCACTGGTTTTAATTGATTGATATCAATTTCTACCCTTGTTATTAAATTTTATATATATATATATATATAAACAGGCTTCTTTCAGTTTCTGTCTACCAAATCCACTCACAAAGGTTTTGTCAGCCTGAGGCCATAGTAGATGACAAGGTGCTATGCAATTGGACTGAGCCCAGAAGCATGCAGTTGGGAAGCCAGCTTCTTACCACATACCCACGCCTGCACCTCTGTCTGTCTTTCTCTCTCTCTCTCTCTCTCTGTCTCTCTGTCTGTCTCTGTCTCTCTCTCTCTCTGTCTGTCTGTCTCTCTCTCTCTCTATATATATATATACATATATATATATATATATATACACAGGGTGCGCACGGTATTTGAGGACATGTATTTTTAGTCATTATTTTAGTTGACTAATTTTTATTGAACTTCTGTTTCTGAAAATAACAAGGACAGGCCCTATGCTTACTAATGAAATGAAAAAGCAGGCTGTGATTGTGAATTTGAAGGCTAAGCATGGTGATTTAGAAATTTCTCATTTTCTGAAAGTTGCAAGATTTTCTGTCCACAAGATTCGGTGTCAGTTAGAGAAAGCAGCTGGGAGCATGTTACCTGTATCAATACATACAAAACCTTAGAAATGCTGTGATTCTATAAGGACACATGAATTTATTCAGGAAGTTAAGCAAAACATTGAAGACAATGCAAGAAAATCAAATCAATGAGGTCAATTGCAAAAAAAATTTCATGTGTCAGAAAAAAACAATCAGAAATCTTGTGCATGGAGACATCAGATACAAATCTTACGTGATGAGGAGAGGTCAATTCAGAAAAAACGAAAGAAACCCATTTAATCAGATCTAAAAGACTTTTGAACAAACTTAAAAATCCTTCAGAAGATGGTGTGATTTGATTTTCCTCAGATGAGAAAATCTTTGACCAAGACCAGAAAACTAACCAATGAAATGACAGATGGTGATGTGCAGACCGTTCTGAGGTTCCAAGAGTAATGCACACAAAATTTACTGGAAGTGTCATGGTTTTGGGTGTTGTTAGCAATGAAGGACATGGGATGCCTCCTCACTTTTTTCCACAAGGCTTTAGGATGAATACTGCTGTGTATATTGAGGTTCTGGATGAAGTTGTTAAGCCTTGGATCAACACTGTATGCAATGGAAGGCCTTACGTCTTTCAACAAGATTGTGCACTGTCACACAAGGCTCAAATGATACAAGAATGGATGGCCGACAATTTGTATGATTACATCACCACCAACATTTGGCCTCCTAATTCTCCAGATCTCAATCCACTGGACTACTATGTATGGAGCATCGTTGTGAAAAAATGTCTATGAACATCCACATAGTGCCAAAATTCTTTGAAAGCTGCCATAGTTCGAGTTGTGTCCAGTATGAACAAGGACCTCTTAATCCGAGCTTGTAAACGATTTCGACCCTGTGTAGAGGCAGTTATTGATGCTTATGGTGGTTTTATTGAATGGAATTATTAAATTGATTATTTAGCTTTATGTTTTTTGTATAAAAAGGCAGTTTTTTTTTTCTGTTATTATATATGCATTTTTTTTAAAACCATAAATCTGTCCTCAAATACCGTCTGTGTGTGTATATATATACATATGGGAGAATGTACGAAAAAACAACAACAGACGAGGACAGGTGGTGTAAATAACAAAAGGATGTATTAGTATGACGCTCAGGAATACGGAAAGTCTTTGACGTTTCGAGCTACGCTCTTCAACAGAAAGAATACGGAGACAAGGAGAAAAACACGGAGAAAAAAATTGAATAGTGTTCAGTCAACGGTCAATCATAATAATGGCTAATAATGGCTGACCGGAAGTTAGAAATTCTTTTTTCAGGAGAGCTAAGAACAGGGGGAGATAACAAATGGTGATCGAAGAACGACGGGCTGTGTGTGGGAGATAGAATGCTGGTGATCTTGACGTATATAGTGTGAAAATGGGGAGGGGAGAAAGGAGTTGGTCAGTTGTAGTGTGTGCGTGGTGTGATGCGAGGGTATTGGTGTGATGTGATGTGAGGGTGTGCATGTGTGTATGTATTTATTTATAGAAACACTACACAATCGAATAAGTGGAAATGTAAGTTAAATTTACAAGAGATGCTTTTAGCATGTACCTTTCAGAATTTATAAACGTCATCAGAGATTAATTAATTATTCTTGTCTACAGAGAGAATAAGTTTGTATCTATTTATAGTATATGCTCACTTGGACAAAATTAAATTGGTTTACCAAATTCACCTAGTTGTGCAATATAATTTCTATTAATTGGCAAGAGAATTAATTTATTGAGACTGTGACATGTTGGTGGGTCATTAATGTATAGAAGAAAATTCTTTGGCAACATTAGTTCTGGTTTTCTGTGCTCGCTTTCAATTCGAAACCCACTGAGGCCAATTTGGATTTATTCTTTACATGGTCCCTTACCCCCTTCTCTTACTTATTTCATCTTCCCCTCCCCCAAGTCCACTCCAATTTTCCTCATCATCACTTGCTACAGTCATGTCTTCCCCATTCTCTAAACATATCCCCTCACACTCTTGGAACACCCCCCCCTTTTATCCTCTCTGTACTACTTATACTCCACCCCACTGTTCACTGTGTGTATGCCCCAACGCATCTCCAACACCATCTAGTTCTCGCTCACTCTGACTGTTTATCTTTCTCTTTCCCACTTTCTTTGTCCTACTGGGGCATCCAAGTATATATAGTTAGTGAACTATCTCTGTCCCTTTATCATCCTCTCACCTCTCACCTGGCACATGATCACCTCCCTCAGCTCTACTTCTTTCCACTAAGAAGTCTTGTAAGTTACTTGGCCACCCTGATGGTGTTGGTGGCATGTTAAAAGCACCCATGTCAAAGCTACATAAAAAGCACCTAGTATGCTCTGCATTAGGAAGGGTATCTAGCCGTAGAAACCATGTCAAAACAATTGGAGTCTGGTGCAGCTCTCCAGCTTGCCAACTCCTGTCAAACTGTCCAACCGATGACAGTATGGGAAACAGACGTTAAATGATGATGGATAAAGTGGAATTGTTAAATCGTCTGATGAGATAATTTGTAATATTTGTTCTGGCTCTTTGCATTCTGAGTTTTGGTTGGTAGACACAGAAACAAGGAAAAGGCTGTGTAAATGTTACCTATGGTCTATATCGGTGCTCTGCATCCTTTTTTTCAGTTGTGGTACACTTATATTTTCAAAACTCAGTGGCACACCTGAACTAAAAATATAACTAAAAGTATAGGGAAAATAATTATATTGAGGTTACATTGCAGCACATCTAGCATCGTCTTGTGGCACATCAATGTACCACAGCATACTGGTTGTGGAGCACTGCACCATATACCATTATATGCTGCAGAAACATGGACATTGACGCAGTCCCTATCTGACAAACGAGAAGCTCTTGAAGCAGACATAGGATATTACTCTTTACTCTTTTACTCTTTTACTTGTTTCAGTCATTTGACTGCGGCCATGCTGGAGCACCACCTTTAGTCGAGCAAATCAACCCCAGGACTTATTCTTTGTAAGCCTAGTACTTATTCTATCGGTCTCTTTTTGCCAAACCCCTAAGCTACGGGGACGCAAATACACCAGCATCGGTTGTCAAGCGATGGTGGGGGGACAAACACAGACACATACACACACACACACACACACACACACACACACACACACACACACACACACACACACACACACACACACACACACACACACACACACACACATATATATATATATATATATATATATATATATATATACGACGGGCTTCTTTCAGTTTCCGTCTACCAAATCCACTCACAAGGCTTTGGTCGGCCCGAGGCTATAGTAGAAGACACTTGCCCAAGGTGCCACGCAGTGGGACTGAACCCGGAACCATGTGGCTGGTAAGCAAGCTACTTACCACACAGCCACTCCTGCGCCTCTTCTTAAGAATATCTTAGACAAAACACAAAACTGATTATGAGCTACAACTAAAAAATAGATCATTACTCTCTCAACTATTAAGGAAGGAAGCTAAAGTACTTTGGTCACATCATGAGAGCACAAGGTAAATAAAGACTATTACTTGAAGAAAAGATAAATGGCAAATGCTGAGAGGAAGACTGAGAACAAACTACTTTTATAAAATCAAGGACTGGACTAAACTATTGTAAGAATGGCAGAGATAAGACCTGAATAGAAATCCTTGATATTCAATCTGCTGAGTGCAGGTGACACCCAAGGGTGATGAGATGGTTTAACCCCATCATCTAGTCTTTGGGTAATTTTAGCAGAGTCCATTTTGTTGCAAGTATTCAGAGTAGGTCCTTGATTTGGAGATAACTTCTTCCCTGTCTCCCACCAATCTCAAGTGCCTTGAAAAAACAAAGTGACATGAGTACTGCCCTTTCCTTTCTGACAAACCGTTAGAAAACAAAATTACACAATTACAAAAATAAAAAAACAAAATAAAACTGGCTAGAACATGATAAAGCTAGATAAAATAAGAGAATTAAAAAAGCATGTTGACAATAAAAACAGAGTAGTACTGACTATATGCTGTTAATTTGCAACTGTCTTTGGTCGGTAGTCCAACAGGTGGCGTGGTTGATTCCCTCTTGCATATTGATTTCTAATATAGGTGCAGGCGTGGTTTTGTGGTTAAGTTTGCTTCCCAGTTACATAGTTTTAGGTCCAGTCTCACTGTGAGGTACCTTGGGTAAGTGTCTAACTATATCCCTGAGCTGACCAAAGCTTTGTGAGTGGATATGGTAGATGGAAACTAAAAGGAGTCTGTCGTGTTATATATATATATATATATATATATATAATAGTTTATGTATATATTAAAATTATTTCAGTTTAAAAAACCTTGACAATGTAAATATGTTAATAGTTACCATGGGTAGCAAAAATCACACAAAAAACCAGGATATCACACCCGTTTTATAGGTAGAGATACCAAGTTAAAGTGATGCATTTTGAGTAGATATGAATAATAACAATAAATGGAGCAAAACGCATATAAATAAATATATGCACACACATATATGTATATATACATATATGCACACACATATATGCATATATGTGCACACACATATATGTATATATACATGTATATGCACACACATATATGTATGTGTGTCCTTGCTTTGACATCACATGATAGTTGTGAATAAGCGCCATTATCATACAAGCAGTGTCATTCATTTCCAATATTTGGGGAGAACGTTTGGCTACGGAGAAACATTACCTTACTAGGAAACAGGTGAGGGTTGGTGACAGGAAGGGCATCCAGCCGTAGAAAATCTACCTCAATAAAAAGAATAAAAAACTTCATCTGACCTATGCAAGCATGGAAAAATGCATTAAAAACAACAGTAATGATGGTGCACAAGACCAGAATTTTGCATGGAGGAAGCAGTCGATTATATTAACTACAGCTAAGTCAATCACGGTACGATATGGTCTCATGATCTCAAATTGATAAGTGCTGTAACTAGATACCACACGGCATTTGGTCCAATGCGCCAACAATTCTACTAATCAGTCTGGTTTATTCTTAATTTGGAATAAAGCTAGCAATTTAGAAGGGAGGGGGAAGTTGATTACATTGGCTCTCGTGTTCAACTTTATCGACGCCGAAAGGAGGAGAGACAAAAAATTCAGTGGCATTTGAAACTCAGAATGCAAAGAATCGGAGAAAATATCGCTAAGCATTTTGTTCGATGCGTCAACGATTCTTCTTGCTCATCGCCTTAATTATACCAAATTTTTGTATAAGGCCAGCAAATTTGGATCTTTTTTAAAACGGGGGCCACATTTTTCATTAACGTTTTACGTAGTGTTTTTGGTACCGAAAGACTTTCAAACTTCGTATACTTATCTATTTTGTGTTATAGAACAGAAAAATATTTTTTTATTCGAATTTATTTCATGTAAAAAATTGTCTTATTTCGATAATTTCAACCAATCACTGACAAGTATTCAGTTGTTTATATTTACTCTTTTGGCTGATTAAGCCATAGCTTCGTTTTATTTGCTTTTTTCATTTTAAATTTGCTTTTTTCATTTTCTTTTTTTTTCTTCGTTTTATTTGCTTTTTTTCTTTTTAAATTTGCTGTTTTACCCTAACCCTAACCCTATCACCGATAGAATTGTTTCAGAATCGTTTGTTTATGTAGTCGGCACTTAATGTATATCGGCTGAATGGATGTCAGTGATTGGTTGAAATTACAGAAATACGACAACTTTAACATGGAATAACTTAGGGATTTCTTTTTTTTTTTAAGAAGACTAAGAGAAAAAGATGTTTTATATGACACATTCTTCTACCAGTGTTCCAAGTTTCAAAGTGTTTCGTTAATGAAAAATGTGGCCCCCGTTTTAAAAAAGATCCGCAAATTTTTAGCGGGAGGGATTAGTCGGTACCATCAGCTCCAGTACCCAGCTGATACTTATTCTATCGACCACGAAAGGATGAAAGGCAAATTCGACCTTGGCGAACTTTGATCTCCGAACGCAAAGACGGACGAAATGTTGCTAAACGTTTTGTCCGGCGTGCTAACGATTCTGCTAGATCACCGCCTTAAAAGGAAACAAAAAACGTACAAGTTGATCTTGTCGGAATTTGAACTAAGGACGTATTTTGGTCCAATACTCAATGATTCTGCTAATCACCACCCTGACGTTCCGATCAACTCTTTTCGTAAGTTTTATTCGAAACGTTAGTATTTTTGCCTTCTCACTGCGTATGAAGTAATCTAAATACGCAATCTCTACTAAATCATTTCTGCTTAAACAAATCACCACAAGTTTCACTGCTTCTGGTATCTATTTATCATCTGAACCAATCAGCAATTGCACTATTATATAGAAGTAGTTACATGTGTCAGAACATTCAGAGACAGAGAGAGAAAGAATGTGTGTTGATGGCTATCGTTTCCAATGCCTAGGAGCAAGCAATTACATTGCTTATTGGCTGAACGCACTGAGAAAGCTAACGGTGTCACTTTGCACTGGTGTGTGAAATGTAACCATCGTCTCAGGTGAAATACACACGGTCATATAAATTCACGAAAGAAATCAAATTTGACCCCTACTCAAAGTAAGTTGTACAAATGCATATGAACTGGGTTGGTTTGGAATCTAGGTCAATTGCTCAACGCAGTAAGATCACTAGTAGGCGTAAATATAGAAGCTATAAAGGACCCAGGATTTCCGAAACGCAGGCTTCGTGGTGCTTGATGCGAAGTGTTGCGATGCCAGTGTTTTCATGCTTGCGTCAGACCCATCTGCTTTGTTCGAGGTACAACGCCTCGACTGAAGCAGGACGGATGAATTTCTTCAGACATCTAGAAGCGTTCATGGGAATGTCCCGTTTTTTAGTACTTTGGGAGACTAGAATGGCACGTTAGATGCATGCTGCGACTGAGATGAGCCGAAAGGAGAGTGAGATGTAAACGCTTCGCAAAGCTACACCGGCAGCTCCAGCAGCGTGACAAGTATCGACTGGATGTTTCTAATGTACAAATGTGAGTACAAAGCAATCTCATCGGGTTATTCAGATGATACCTAAGTAAGGTAGTTTCAAGATCAGTAGACAGAGATAGTGTAGGATGGATAAATGTTTAACCATTCGGCCTCACAGACCACAAATTTGCAACCAGTTCGGCCGATTTAGAAAGGACGTTTAGGAAAGGATCCAGTTACTGGGAGCTGAACACGTCGTTTCCAGTGCACAAAGCCTACAGCGATCAAATTAGAAAAAAATATTTGAACGGTAGGTAACGGAGGTGATTGTCAACAATCAGTGACAATCTGATACTCCCCTGAAGAGGGATATTAAAATGGAACCTGTAGGATTTATCAATGTAGTAGCGATAGAGAAAAATAGACTAGTGGGATAGGAGAGGCAATCAGACTTGTTTGTAATGAGAATGACTTCGCGGGAAGCACGCAAGGCAACGAAACCGTTCTGCACGCACTGGGTGCTGATATGTGGAGTTGCGTCAAACAATTGCTGTTGCGTGTAAGGACGGATTCGGCAGTTCATGGAGTCCATTATGAAGATCGTCCCACCTCTTGCCTTTGGTCGGGAAGAGTAGGTAATTTTTATCTGTCTAGTAACCGTGACAAAAGAGACTGAAAGAGTTGGAACAAAGCATCTGCCGCTTTGGCCAAGTCCTCATCGATTTTTTTCAAATTTCATTTGGAAGGGAAAATAAGAATGGAGAGGAAAGTGCTGCCTTCCAGCAAATTTGTTGAGAGGGATAAGAGTGATCCAGGTGAACGAGCCTGCTCCAGTACTTCTGGCTCTTTAAATTCTGAATTCAAATACCGCTGTGCGAAGTCATTGGTCACACAAACACACAAACGGGCCTCTTTAGTTTTTTATCTACCAAATCCACTCAAACTCACAAGGCTTTGGTCGATCCGGGGCTATAATAGAAGACATTAGCCCAAGGTGCCACGTAGTGGAACTGAACCCGGAACCATGTAGTTGAGAAACAAACTTCTTACCACATAGCTACGTTATTATTTAGAAGTTATTATTTTTGATATTAATGGTTTCTTTGTTTTTTTTAATCAATATTATTATTCTGTGTAGTATTGCAGTTTGTTTATTTTTCCTTGCGTTTCAATTAAAGGTTATTAGTATAATTAAGTTAAAATTTCGAAGCTGATGAATATTTAAACATCTGTTAACTCAGTAGGCGATTCTTTACTCGTACAGGACGCTCAGTGTAGATTAGCTAAGTAAACTCCGTGCGAACTGAATGTCAATAATCCGGTTTCTGTTCTGTTCTCTGTTAAAACCAATTTATTTTAATGGCTGTGTGGTAAGTAGCTTGCTTACCAACCACATGGTTCCGGGTTCAGTCCCACTGCGTGGCACCTTGGGCAAACGTCTTCTACTATAGCCTCGGGATGACCAAAGCCTTGTGAGTGGATTTGGTAGATGGAAACTGAAAGAAGCCCGTCGTATATATGTATATATGTGTGTATGTTTATGTGTCTGTGTTTGTCCCCCTCCAACATCGCTTGACAACCGATGCTGGTGTGTTTACGTCCCCGTAACTTAGCGGTTCGACAAAAGGAGACCGATAGAATAAGTACTAGGCTTACAAAGAATAAGTCTTGGGGTCGATTTGCTCGACTAAAGGCGGTGCTCCAGCATGGCCACGGTCAAAATGACTGAAACAAGTAAAAGAATAAAAAAGAGTAAAATACTGTGACGTATCAGGGGTTTTCAAGGTTCGGGGTCAAAGACACTTTTGAAATACCCCATCTTGATTATTAAGCATTATAGGTCAGATGAAATTTTGCACCCGAGGTCACTTTTCATTCTTTCATATCTTAGAGTACGCTTCCTCGCACTGACAATGCAATCTTTGTGTTAAAAAAAAATGGTTAAAGATTAATCTCACTGCGATCGCGATGATCTTCTGAGTGCCTCTTCTAGATCGCTCCTAAGGCTAGACTTCTCTATTACTGTTTCTTTACTTAAAACTTATCGTCTCTAATCTAACAGCCCTTTTCAGAGCCAGATACTATTGGTTGTTGACAATTGCCTCCGTGAACCTCCGCGTAACTAACTTGATAACCCGGGCTCGGTAAGCTTGCCGCGCTGGGAAGTGCACGTTCAGCTTCCAGTAACCGGGCTCTTGTCTATCAAATCTATCTATGTCGACTGTACAGATCGTAAAATTTGTTTTATAGCTGTTGTTGTTGTTGTTGTTGTCATAGCTGCAGCTGCAGTTGTTTGTGTTGCTGCTGCTCCTATTGCTACTGTTCTTAGTGCTGCTGCCGTTGTTCCTTTTCATGCGACTGCTGTTGCTGCTGTACGCTGCTGTTTTGTGAGAGTTGTGGTACTGGTAGAAGTGATGCTGGTAGAAGTGATGCTGGTAGAAGTGATGCTGGTAGAAGTGGTGGTGATGGGTGCTCCTATCTCCTGCTTTTTTTTGTTGAGTACAGAAGGTTCTGAAGTAGCTTTCAGCACCACATATAAGGCATTTTCGGCTCCTGCCAACAGCTGCAACACGCAGTTCCACCCCATTGAGCATGTGAATAAGTGATGGGATCCTCTCCACCCCCTCTGATTTGATACAGAAGAGAATAGTTCCAAATCAAAACTCCGCTCCGTTCGTTTTACATGAAGGAGGGTGTCACTGCCTCCCAAAGTGACACTGGCCATCAACCACCAGATGTCCACCCTAGCGGTGAATTTTTTGTCTTAATGTGACAAATCATTCTTAAATATGTTGGATTGAGGGTGAGTTCCCGGTCGCGAGCGGGAAGCTTTAGAGTGCTTCAGCGCGAGAGCTTCGTTCCTGAAAAGGACCTCCACGATCCTGAACAGTCTTAATCTGTCTATATTTCTTTAAGGGCTCTTCCCCACTGGGTGTGTTGTTACTTCTTGGCGACGGGCTTTTGCCAACGTGCAACGATACACCATCGTTTACTGAGCAGCCACTACCAAAATTTCGGTTGGAATTGCAACTTATACTATCTTCTTATTCCCTTTTATAAGTTGTGCCGCCCGAGTCGGGCGCGTCTCCTGGCCGCCGTCGTTGTTGTTATTGCTAATGTTGCTGTTGTTGTTGCTGCTGCTACCGTTGTTGCTTGTGTTGGTGTTCTCGTCGTAAAAACGCCGCCCTTACTATTGCTACCGTTGTCGTTACTGCTGCTGTTATGGCTGTTATTCTTGTGTATGCACTACTTCTTACAGCTAGTCTGAGTGGACGTTGTGTAAGAATGAAGCTGTGGGGTAATAATCTCTAATGAAGCTGGTTTTGGTAGAAGTTATTTTTCCTGTTACGTCCTCGCTGAACTTGATAGACGGCGTCATTGATGCCATAATTCCAACAGCAAAAAAAAAAAAAAAAAAAAATCCAAAAAACCGGTGACAGCAAAAAAATAGAATATTACAAAAATGTTTTCCCTTTAGAGAACAATTTGACAGCTCTTTTTTCACCCAGTGAAGTATGGGTTCTCATGTTAAGTTTAAACAAACCATGATAACCATAAACAACCACAAACAAATTGTTTTTCGACAAAATTTACGCATCTTCGGCAGCCGATATGACCTATGTCCGCAACAATCAATAATATTTTTTTCTACTCTAGGCACAAGGCCCGAAATTTTGGGGGACGTGCCAGTCGATTAGATCGACCTAAGTACGCAACTGGTACTTAATTTATCGACCCCGAAAGGATGAAAGGCAAAGTCGACCTCGGCAGAATTTGATCTCAGAACATAAAGACAGACAAATTACCGCTAAGCATTTCACCCGGCGTGCTAACGATTCTGCCAGCTCGCCGCTTTAAGCAAAACTCAATAATATTAACGATGATGATCATAATAATAATAATAATAATAATAATAATCCTTTCTATTATAGGCACAAGGCCTGAAATTTTGGGGAGGGGGATAATCGCTGACATCGATCTCAGTGTGTAAACTGGTACTTATTTTATCGAACCCGAAAGAATGAAGGGTAAAGTTGACCTCGGCGGAATTTGAACTCGGAACGCAGAGACGGACGAAATACCGCTAACGATTCTGCCAGCTCGCTGCCTTAATAATAATAATAATAATAATAATAATAATAATAATAATAATAATAATAATAATAATAATAATCCTCTTTACTATAGGCACAAGGCCTGAAATTTGGAGTGAAGGGTCCAGTCGATTACATCGATCCCAGCACTCAACTGGTACTTAATTTATCGATCCCGAAAGGATGAAAAGCAAAGTCGACTTCAGCTGAATTTGAACTCAAAACGTTGCGATGGGCGAAATACCGCTAAGCATTCCGTCCAACGTGCTAACGACTCTGCCAGCTTGACGCCTTAATAATAATAATAATAATAATCATCATCATCATCATCATCATCCAAAGGGGATTAGTTGATAACATGGAAACCAGTGTTTCACTGGTACTTAATTTATCGACCCCGAAAGGATGAAAGGCAAAGTCGACCTCGGCGGAATTTGAACTCAGGACGTAGTGACGGGCGAAATACCATTAAGCATTTCGTCCGATGCGCTAACGATTCTGCCAGCTCGCCGCCTTAATGAGGATGATGATAATGATGATGATAATTATAATAATAATAATAATAATAATAATAATAATAATAATAGTAATAATAATAATCGTTTCTACTGGAAGTACAAGGCCTCATATTTTGGGGAAGGAATTAAGTCGATTACATCAATCCCCAGTGCGTAATTGGTACTTATCTAATCGACCCCGAGAGGATGAAAGCAAAGTCGACCTCTGTGGAATTTGAACTTTGTGCGTGCTAACGATTCTGTCAGCTCGCTGCTTTAATAATAATAACAACAACAACAACAACAACAACAACAACAACAACAAATACCCGGATGCAGTATCAGGCAGTGGCTCTCATGGCTTCTGATCTTAATTGATTGAAATTGTTATTATGTACATTGTTTTGTCTTGGTATGAAAGATGTGCTACAGCAAATATTCTGCTTAATACCATAGAATTGCTTGTCAGTTGTTTGACCTTAACCAGTTAAGCATGTCCCTTGGTGGCTGACGATGTGCATCTCTGATCATGAGCAGGAGTAGAGGGGGAGCATCATAGCTATGTGTTGAGAGGAATTCTTTGGGGTTTGAATAATTTACCTTTGGAAACATGGGTATTCTGAGCGGGATGGGCTACTCGACCTGAAGAAAATTCTAACTGGGCCCCACCTGCAAGGTCATGTGCTGTTTATTTTGATATAAGATCACCATGTCGCGCACACATGGTTGTGATGCATGTATCTGGTGTACTCTTATCAGACGGGTATAATGGGCTTCGCATATTTTATCCCAGTGTCACTTTGATGGCATGCTCTGCTCTCTCATTCAATAATAATAATAATAATAATAATAACTACAACAACCACAATAACAGCAATAATGATAATAATGATAACAGTAACAACGATGATGATGATGATGATGATGATTACAATAACAAGTGCATATACTAAAATCTTCAATAATGTGATTGAGCATTTAGGCCAAGGATTCTTAAAAAAAAAATGTCTTGAAAAGCGTGTTCTTTTTTCTAATACGTTTTTGATCTCAAATTATTTTTTTTCTTTCAAAATAATGAGAAAAGTTGGAGTACTGACATCAGGTTTCATTCATTCGCTCGTTCTTGCCTACACTTCGTTCGTTAATATCACTTCTCTTCTCATTCCTTTCTGTGTTTTTATTTTATTTTATTTTATTTTATTTTATTTTTATCTCTACCTGACATTTGTTCATTAAACCAAACATGCGTCTTTCATTCTTTTAACGACTTAAAAATCCTCGAATTTCCATCTGATTATCGTCTCTTCTCTTATTAATATCTTTTGTTGTTCTTTCATTTTTTTTCCACTTTCATATTCAATTTCTTTCTTTCTTTCTTTCTTTCTTCTTTTGTTTCTATCTATCTATCTATCTATCTATCTATTTTCCTTTTTTTCCTTCTTTCAATCTTTTTCGTTCATTATTTATGGAAAAATTAAAATTGTTTTTCTTTTACTCTTTTCTTTCATTACAGCGCAACTCCTGTATATCTTCCTCTACAGATTATTATATCAGATGTCTCTAAAGCTGATCAATCAAAATGCTATGACACATTTTACTAAAACGTCTCATTATATCGGACAAATTCCTACTTAAATCTCACGTTAATTAGTTTTCTTTTCATTTCGTAATTGTTTTTGTTGGTGTTGTTATCGCTGTCGTTGTTTTATTTATTCATTCATTTATTTATTTATTTATTTATTATTCCAAAAAGAGACATTATAATTTCGTGTCAGTGTTCAGGATGAATGTTTTAATGTTTTTGTCAAAACCATTCTAATGAGTGGTCTGCTGGAAGAAATTGTATACTTATACACACATGCGTACACCACTCACATGCGTGCACCACACATGCATACTTAATATGCATATACGCACATATACGATGGCCTCTCCCATCGAATTCGACATGTGTTTGTGTGTGTGTGTGTGTGTGCGTATCTTGTCATATATTAAAAAAAAAAATTCTTTTCTATCTCAACTTCCTTCCGTCTGCTCAATGCATGTGTGCGTATCTTGTCATATATTTAAAAAAAATATTTTCTGTCTCAACTTCCTTCGTCTGCTCAATGCATGTGTGCGTATCTTGTCATATATTTAAAAAAAATTCTTTTCTATCTCAACTTCCTTCCGTCTGCTCAATGCATGTGTATGTATCTTGTCATATATTAAAAAAAAATATTTTCTGTCTCAACTCCCTTCCGTCTGCTCAATGCATGTGCAGAAGCTAGCTAATGGCAGTCCCCTCTGTGTTTGGCCTTTATGGCTATAATAAAATCAATTCCTACCTCGAAATATGCAGTCTTTTTTTAACTAATTGATGTCAGTAGCTCTTCAATTGTCAACATTAATACATCATATGACCGAATATTCATGAAATTTGCTTTGCACGAAGGGGATCCTGGATTCAATCTTACTACATGTCACCTTCTGCAAGTAGGAAAACCCGTTGGCTTGATTGTATCCGTAATTTGTTTTAAAAGACAGCAACACTGTCACACTGCATCATGCAGATTCCGCCTGAGCATTACGTTAACGATACACTCGTCTGTGTGATTAGTTACTTACTTACAATGCTAATCAAATGATCAGGTAGTTTCCTTCATTGTTCCCTTGATTGAACAACTAAATATTCTCTGTCGAAATTAAAGGGAATTTGATTAAATAGAAACTCATATTAAATCAGCATTTTGTTGGTCGTTAAATATTGATTTCTTACATATTGTGACTAGAGATGCGAGGACGCATGACCAAACGGTTTCGGTGTTGCACTTACGATCGCGAGATCGTAGTTTCTAGATCAGCTGGTCCATTGTGTTCTTGAGCAAAACACTTCATACCACGTTACTCTGCGATATAATTTCAACGCAAGGCGTGCAGTACACCGTGCACTTGTTCAGGCACCATCGATTTGATGAAGCGAGTGAACTAATGTACAATACATACATTTAATCACTATAAACAAATCATTTGTGCAGAAATTGCAGAACCGTCCTTCTCGAACTGCAAGAGATTATTACCATGACAAGGGACAGGAGAGTGTATATAGTTATTTGAATGGACTCACCAGCAGTCAAATTCCTCTTTTATCATATCCTTATGTTTTAAAGAAAATAAAAAGAGGGTAGAAGGTTTTGGATTACATGGTCCTAATTATGGTTGATTTCTGTCGTTCGACGATAAAGAATTAAGTTGTTCGATCAAATGAATTACTTGTTTCTGGTTTACCGTGTAAATGACTGATCATTCCATTGACACCTGTGCCCTTAACATAATTCTTAGGTAAAAATCTGCGTAACACTGTGTGTGACAACGTCGGGCCGTTTAAATTACAAAGGTATTTCACCTCACTGGCTTCTGTAGTTTCTGTCTACCCAATTTTAATTTTATAGCTTTGGATCAAAAATGGATTGATCCAAAGCTATAAAAAAAAAAAAAAAATGAAATTTGCTCAAGTTGCCACAGGGTGGGATCGAACCCGGGATCTCGAGGATGTAAAGCGAACGATTTAACCATTCAGCTATACTGTAGAGTTTTTGTTATACTTTGCATGGAAAGTGAGAGAGAGAAGGAAGTAATCACAGGTGGAATACTCTTGGTCAAAGATTAGTTTCAAATTTTGGTACAAGGCCACCAATTTCGGGGGCGGGGTTAAATTGATTATATCAACCCGAGTGCTCAATTGGTACTTATTTTAGCGACCTCGAAAGTAACGATCTTGCTAGCTCACCGCCTTCCATTGGTCAAAGATTACATGGAATAAACAATAGCTACAATGACAGTATCATTGCAAGACTTGAAATCAGCACCATAAGACTACACGCAGCGGAATCGCTTGCAAACGGTACAGAAATATCAACCGCTTACGTAATTAGGTTGTTCCACTTTGTAATACTTATTACCTAATTTAATCATATTGAAAATTTAATATTCTGTCATAAGATATTAACGCTTAATTTTGGGGCATTTGACAAAGCTGCACCATTTTTACGAATTGGCGGTGAGATGCAACTGTTTAATTTTCAAGAAGCTTTAACAAGAAGTTTGTTATGTGACATTATTATCAAGTCCGGTCGTTTGAAATAATTTGCCGAGATGAAGGTACGGCAACTTCCTTCCTCGTTCTCAAAATCTCGCGTATCAATTATTCTAGGCAAGGAAGACTAATTTTCAGGCTGTCGTAAATATATTTTTAGATTAATCCCACCTTTTCTTCGCCTTGGTTAGTTTTGAGTCCAAAATATACATAAATGTAAGTTAATCCTATTAGGCAGATTACTATAGCATAATAATTGGCTTCGAAACTAACAGTTAGAAAACAATTTCAGACAAAGTGACTGGACGATTGACTTTGCTTAGCATTTAATTCTGAAGTGTTGAACACATCTGCTTACTCAGACAAATCCTCACAGTGACACCATAGCACACACACACACACACACACACACACACACACACACACACACACACACACACACACACACACACACACACACACACACACACACACACACACAATACACACCCACATACACACACACCTGTGTATGTACGTATGTGTATACATACACACATACATATATACATTTACACACAAACTTATATTCATACATGCATACATACACATATGTATGTGTATATCTATCTCTTTACACACACACACACACACACACACACACACACACACACACATACATACACAAACATTATTATAACAGTCTAAGAATCCAAAAGTCAGAAAAGATATGTACTCGTATATTTGTCAAGAGTAGGTTGTACACTTCGATTAATATGTGTGTGTGTGTGTGTGTGTGTGTGTGTGTGTATGTGTGTGTGTATTAAGAACGACAGATGGCTAATGTGTCAACCTACTACAGCTGTTTTCAACGAATTTTTAATTGATTATTGGAGACGTTACATAACTAGAAAAAGCCTAGGCAAAGGTCATAAAATCATGAAGGTGTACATGCTGTTCGCTTTTGAATGATTTTGAATGTTGCGATTCATGTATTCACCTGATAAAAACGGATTTTTCTAACGATGTAATGTCTCCATTAATCGATTAAAAAGTCGTTGTAAACAGCTGTAGTGGATCGAAACATTATCCATCTATTGTTATTTATTATTTACTATTCACCCCACTCGGAACTTGCTCCTTGCGTAGATCCGAAGTATATTATGGACCGTACATTTAGTACAATGTGCGTTTCCTGATTAGCTGCAGGGCTCATGATATACTCAGTCGGGTACAGTTAATCGTATACATAACCTGAATATCTTTCTGTTTGTACTTCGGTACCCGCGTATGTATTCCTCTTTTTTGTTGTGTACATATTTTACTTTTCGACCCCACCTGGTGCCTTACCATTTAAGTGCCTGATTCACTCGACTCCTGATCTATTATATATATATATATATATATATGTGTGTGTGTGTGTGTGTGTGTGTGTGTGTGTGTGCATGTGTATCATGTATATACATGTATGTATATATATATGTATATATACGTGGTATGATCAATAAGTATCCGGACTGTTGCCATAGTAACGAAGCCAAAGCATGCAGAGTAAAGCCGCTTGACACAGATTGACCTTGAACAATCCTGTGCATGTGTAGTAAGTTTTAACATTCTAGCTCACTTCCGCTGTTTACAGCAGTGTTTGGAAGTAACCTGTGTATCGTGTGTCCATGACGGAGAAAGTTGAGCATAGAATCTGTAATTTTGCCAAAAGCTTGACAATACCTGATCAGAGGCCTTCGTAAAGTTTTCAAAAAGTTTCCATCGTTCTCAACACAATCAAGGAGATCTTGTGTAACTGAAAGCCGAGTATCCTTTTGGTCAGCTGAAAGCAGTTTTGGCACAAACCTGGCAGACACGCGTCTCATACTCAAATCTTCAGTGATAATGAACTGAACTGAACTGTAATTGATCTGCACATCCTCTGATAACTCACGGATGGGGATTCGATGATTTCCTCTCACAGCTGCACGCACATCTGCGATGTTTTTCTCAGTTCTGCTGGTTGCGGGTCTCCCAGAGCGTTCGTCACTATCGACATTTTTCGGCCATCTTGGAAACGTCTGAATCACTTGTACACTTGTGTGCGGCTCATACACCCCTCTCTATTCACTTTCTGCACCTTTGTGAAGGCCTCTGAGCAGGCATCGCCATGACAACTTTCTCTGTTATGGTCAATGCGACGATCATACGCTACACACTTTCCTTCCAAGCACTGCTGTAAACACCAGAAATAAGCTAGAACGTTAAAACTTAGTGTGCTTGCACAGGATAGTTCAAGGTTAATCTGTGCCAAGCGACTTTACTTTGCGTGCTTTAGTTTCGTTAGTATGGCAACAGTCCGGATACGTATTGATCAGACCTCGTTTATATACATATATTCGCGGCCACACATTTTCAATGTATGTGCTTTGCTTCGTTAACTGCGATTTAATGCGGTGAGGATGACTCCCTCAAAGCACCGGATGTTAAAACACCAGTAAGTCATAGACAAGTGATACAACTCGTCCCAAATCCTATTAGGAGGGATGGATATCGATGTTTTGCCATTTTTGTAGCTTATCGACATCACGTACCTGAACCGAATCGGAGAAAAACTGAATTCCCAGTCAAGAATTATATACAAATAATGTAAAACCATTTTCTGGTATGCCCCAATGATATGTACGCAAGAATAAACTGAAATATGAATTAGAAGCAGTACCAATGTCTCACTTGTCTATGATTTTCAGGTGTTTTAACTCTCGGTGTTTTGTGGGAGTCATTCCCACCGCACTAAATCACGGCCTACCGGTAAACAAGCAAAGCACACTGAGTATATGCGATTGATAATGTTTACAGCACTATTTAAATGCGGAAGGAACAAAATGTAAAAATAGTAATGCTTTTCCCAAGGCATCCTCATTTAACCAAACGACGCACGGTAAGTAAGAAAACAAAATCATCTAGCCGTGAATTTAAATTCGGTGAAGTTTGAAGTAAATTTTATACTTCATAATTTATGTTGGTGTTGTTGTTGTTGTGATTGTACACAATGTGGGTAAATTCAAGTTTGTTTTATTTATTTCCGATAGACAACAGCTCTGGTTGCACTTTTAATAATGCAATCAGTTTTCAGAAAGGCAAATTGCGTCCCAGTAAATATATACTATATTTTAATATGTATACTATTACTTGCTTAGTTTATTTTGTGAGTTTACATAAATTACATGTAAATTTGCATTTATTCATGTAAATATGTATGCAAAAATGTATACATGCTTACATATGTATTGTATATATGTGTGTGTTTACACAACACACGCACACACACATATACACATGAGGTTGAAATTATTGAGCTCGAAGAAGTTCGTCTGTCTCGGGGAAGAAATATCTGACATTTCGTGAGTGTTCAGAGAAAGGGAGTGAGTGAGTGAGAGAGAGAGAGGGAGAGAGAGAGAGAGAGAGAGAGAGAGAGAGAGAGAGAGAGAGAGAGAGAGAGAGAGAGAGAGAGAGAGAGAGAGAGAGAAAGAAGCTAAATCCAATTAAATATTTTAGAATAATGTAATTTATTCGAAGCATTATGAAGTAGAATTAGAAGTGATTGAAAAAGCCAGATCAATGCAAGTTAAAAATAAAGAATGAAAGCTAAAACAATATTCTATACATTTTTCCCCATATTTACTTATTTCCCTTACTTATTTCGAAAACTCATGCAAACCACAAATCTTTGTGGCATTTTATTTTTGCATTCACTCATTTATTTCTGATTTGAATTGTTATGGCTTTTTCAAAAATTATAATTCTATTTAACAATGCTCCAAATAGTTTTGTACTAAACACACACACACACACACGCACACGCACCCGCACGCACGCACACACACACACACACACACACACACACACACACACACACACACACACACATACACGCACACACACACACACATATGCATGCACTCTTTTACTTGTTTCAGTCATTTGACTGCGGCCATGCTGGAGCACCGCCTTTAGTCGAGCAAATCGACCCCGGGACTTATTCTTTGTAAGCCTAGTACTTATTCTATCGGTCTCTTTTACTGAGCCGGTAAGTGACAGGGACATAAACACACTAGCATCGGTTGTCAAGCAATGCTAGGGGGACAAACACAGACACAAACGCACACACACACACATATACATATATATGACAGGCTTCTTTCAGTTTCCGTCTACCAAATCCATTCACAAGGTTTTGGTCGGCCCGAGGCTATAGTAGAAGACACTTACCCAAGATGCCACGCAGTGGGACTGAACCCGGAACCATGTGGTTGGTAAGCAAGCTACTTACCGCACAGCCACTCCTGCACACACATTCATTTTAAATCTCATTCATGGATTGAATAGATTATAACTCAAGGAAGTAATTGATAACGTACAGATGTAGAGTAGATATTGCTTTTATTAACCAAATGATACATTACAATAGTACAAATGTTTCAATACATTCTTGTATCATTCCAAAGGTCTTTCAAGAGATACAAATAAGATATCAAAAGCGAAGTCCTTCGCTGCTTAATTTATCGACCTCGAAAGGATGAAAACAAAGTCGACCAAGGCGGAATTTGAACTCAGAACGTAATGACGGGGCGAAATACCGCTAAGCATTTTGCGTAGCGTGCTGATAGAAGGCAAATATATATGACAAGAGGATTTGGTTCTTTGTCATATCTCCAGAAAGAACTGGTTTTTGGAGAATTTCTATGACTTCACCAGCCCCAATTTCTGGTCTCCTAATTCCCTCGACGGTAATGCCACGGATTACTATGTGTGGGGCGCGGTTGTGAAAGACACCAACCATTCTACCTGCAACACCAAGACCGAGTTGCTGACGATGATCAAGGAAGTGTTGGAGGATCATTCCAGGGACACAGTGAGGAACGCATGCGCCATTCCAGAGCTGTCTTGAGGCCATAGTGGAAGGTAAGGGCGGCTACTTTGAGTAAACTGCTATCTCCCAGCCATAATCTAGTTGATATTTTTTTTATCTTTTTAAAACTACTTTTATTTTTGGACGGGATGTGTTTAGTTTTCCTTTTCTACAAATTGTCAGATTTAGTCTGAACACCCTGTACATTCATACACACTGAGAGACAGACACACAGACAATACTGTTGTCATGTTCATAAGACTGTAACTGTATGTGCGTGTATATGCGTGTCATAATATAAGGAAAACATAGAGAGGGAGAGAGAGAGAGAGAGAGAGAGAGAGAGAGAGAGAGAGCGAGAGAGAGAGAGAGCGAGAGAGAGAGAGAGAGAGGACAGATAGAAAGAATGGCGATTCCTAATTTTTCTTCCTAAGTTGTTATAAGCAATTTCTTTCAAAGGATCTATCTATCTATCTATCTATCTATCTATCTATCTATCTATCTATCTATCTATCTGTCTGTCTGTCTGTCCTTCTGTGTGTCTGTCTGTCTGTCTGTGTGTCTGTCTGTCTGTCTATCTCTCTGCTTATCTATTATCTATCAATCTATCACTGTTTTCACCTCGAGCTCTGTCTACTGTCTGTTCCCCTCCTCTTCTCCCTATCCATTTATCACTGTTTTCATCTCGAACTTTCACCCAATACACAAGTAACATAGACAACTGACAAGCACTGTCCACCTACGTTTCTTCTATTCTACCACTTCAGAAAAATAGTCGAATGATAATATTTTTACAGACAGTTTTATATTCCTCAATTGCTTTACGAATTAAATTCATTATTTAGAGACAATACATCCGAAGATGGCCATATGCTCTGTGAAAGTAGATGGTATTAAAAATTTATATGTATTTTAATCTATTGCATGGTTCATTTAATTTTAAATTGTTTGCCTTTTATTTTTCTTCTTTCCATCACATACCCCTCATATCTATGAAACAAAGTATTGCTTATTTCAGTCATAAAACAACGGCTACTACTACTACTACTACTACTACTACTACTACTACTACTACTACTACTACTACTACTACCACAAGTAGTAGTAGTAGTGATGATGATTTTAATAATAATCCTTTGCATTATAGGCACAAGACCCGAAATTTTGGAGGAGGGGACCAGACGATTACATCGACCCCAGTTCGTAACTGGTACTTAATTTATCGACCCCGTGAGGATGAAAGGCAAAGTCAACCTCGGGGGAATTTGAACTCAGAAAGTAGCGGCAGGCGAAATGCCACATGAAAATATTCGCGGTTGCTAGAAATAAGTCAAAACATTAAAATATACACGAGCAAACTTAATATTAAAACATTCGCGAGCAAACCAACAAGAATTGCTAGAAATAACAATCAAATCATTGCTTAAAACAGACATTTATTAGTTAAGTGCAGGAGTGTCTGCGTGGTCAGTAGCTTGCTTACCAACCACACGGTTCCGGGTTCATTCCCACTGCATAGCATCTTGGGCAAGTGTCTTCTGCTATAGCCTCGGGCCGACCAAAGCCTTGTGAGTGGATTTGGTAGACAGAAACTGAAAGAAGCCCGTCGTATATATGTATATATATATGTATGTATGTGTGTGTATATGTTTGTGTGTCTGTGTTTCCCCCCCACTAACATCGCTTGACAACCGATGGTGGTGTGTTTACGTCCCCCGTTACTTAGCGGTTCGGCAAAAAGAGACCGATACAATAAGTACTAGACTTACAAAGAATAAGTACTGGGGTCGATTTGCTCGACTTAAGGCGGTGATCCAGCATGGCCGCAATCAAATGACTGAAACAAGTAAAAGAAAAAGTAAGTAACGAAAGCTTGCAATGCACTCTAGGATTTTATAAAATAAATGATCTTTCTCATATCTCCTTCTCCACATAAATTTACAAAGATAAGAGTCAACCATGGAACGGTGTGTCCAACACCGGCATTTGTTTCCACGCTTTAAAGATGTCCAGGTACTCTCAATTTGTTGATTACACTCGATTTGGTGGCTACATTCCTTGTGCACATGAGCAGCATCTTTGGTTACTATGGAAACAGTTCTTCGCCACGGTGCTGTGTAAAATACTCGCTTCTGATTGGCTAAAATACCCAAAATTTGCAAATTTTAAAGGCTAATAACTTTTTACTTATAGATTTATAGGGAAAATGAATATCATTATCATAATTAGTATACAAAACTTAATCCATATATCAAATTTGAAAACAAAATTGTAAACAGTGACGAAAACCACAATGATCTCACTATTCAATTAGCCATTAAAAAGGGCACGATGCAAATTAGAGTACATTTCTCTTTTGGAACGTTGAATCTCGAAGTACATAAAGCTATAAATTATAGCGTATTCAACCCAATATTTATACATTATTATTTATAACTTTATCTGCTTCAAGATTCATCGTTCCCCAAAATAATTATTTCAGGTTGTCGCAGTTTCTAAATTTTAATGACATCAATAAGATAGATTTGCCTGCTATTTCTCGCAGGTCGGGCGACCACGTAGAGTCCCCTCTATTGGTTCACATCAAATAATTGTCCATCCAATCTCGTTTATCGACTTCATTAGTAACATATTAGCTTCCATCAATACCAATATTGGTGCTCGCTTGATCGAATTCATTACGGCTAAGCGCTTTTCTTTCTTTATATCAACTCTTTAGCATTCAGATTACTCTTTCATATGTAAAGTTTATTTATTCACACTGGTTTGAATTAATTTTATATTATTTCATAGCTATGAAATTTCAATGATATGATTGTTTATTTTTGGAACGACATTGTCAAGGAGAGGTTAGATCTAACCAGTTGGAATATAAAATAGATAGAATATTTGAGCCTGATATGGCTGGTTTACATGTGAAAGGGTTAAATACTTAAGCTCTTTTCTCATCACTTAATGTGTAATTTCACGGTTTAGTACATCAGGTATACTTATGACCACTTTACTATTACGTTTTAAAGCAGCAGATGTCGCTGAGTGTTTTTGTTCTCCCAGTCATTTTGCTAGCGAATATGTATAGCTGCATATTTAATTGGTTAACATATTTCTCTTGTTTATTCAGCTAAGTATATCGGAATAAAATGGTCTATCTATCTATCTATCTATCTATCTATCTATCTATCTATCTATCTATCTATCTATCTATCTGTGAGTATGTATGTATGTATACACATGCAAATATACATACATGCGTACACACATACATACACACGTGCATGCGTACATATATGCATTTATGTATGTATATTTTCTATTTTCTCTCCCTGTTTATTTCTGTGTTCCTTTCTGTCGAAAAGCAATGGCTAGAAATGTAAAAGAATTTCTCACTTCCCGAGCGTTAAACTAATACTCTGCTTGTTGTTTACACACTCGTCTTCGTCTTTTGTTTTTTGCAAATTCTCACTATATTTGCATGTATGTTTGTATGTATGTACGTACATATGTATATACGTATGTATGTATATATATATATATATGCACACACACAAACACATACATACGTACGCTCACCATAAGTACACACGCACTATACACACTAACACACCTATATATATATATACTCATTCATACACATACGCATATATGTGTGTTGACTTAATTTATTAATGAGCTTGGTTTCTTCAAAGAATATATGTATATTTATCAAATGTTTTTTTTTTATTAGGTTAGAGAATCTAACGCACAGAGCAATGGAATATCTAATAAAACTAGAAAACTAGTTTGTGATTGCTTAATCACTTACTATATATTATATATATATATATGTATGTATGTATGTATATATATATATATATATATATATATATATATATATATATATATATATATATATATATATATATATATATATATATATATATATATATATATATATATAAACCTCAAGTGATAAAAATACTACGGCAGAATGAATGTTTAATACTAACTTCCTCTGTTTTAAATCATAGTCTCTGATTTGAATGGGCTTCGATCTGCAAGGAAACCGATCACTTAACGTCAATCACCCTCTTCAGTAATAACCATCACGAAGGATCTCCATAAAGTCAGATCAACCGTGGACCAGCTCTCCTATGTCAACCTAGAGTGGTAACATGTTCTTGAATTCTGTAGAAGCAATGTCGATGTATTTGATACGAGAAATGTCTGCGGCAGTTTCTTCTATGAGAATCTTCTGATTAAGTTTTCCGTTAACGAGGCTTCGGTAGCACTAACATTGTTGATGTAGCAAGCAAGAAAACCTTAATGAATCAAGATTCTACCTACATTAAGATGTAAACATTGGATCATCGCCTAATTCTGACTGAGATAAGGCAAGTAAGGTTGACAACTCCAAAGATTCCAGTTATGGCCATTCCGTCATTTAATGTCCCAGGCATTTATGGCCAGTCAATATCGAATATTATGCTGAGAGATCAGTGTCTCCTATCAAACGACCAATACTGAATCAAATCCTTAATCAGTGTATTTAGCTCTCCGTAGAACTACTCCAAGTTCAATGTAGATACTGTAAGATTGTTAGAGTTGATCATCTTTAAACATCATCAGAAGTTCTGAAACTGATGAGTGTTTCACTCACTTTTGGAGCAGAGTTCACTTCTGCCTTGATCGGGGAAATATTTATCGAAGGATTTGTGTTTTAAATACTTAAAGATAAGAACCAAGCCTAAAGAATCAAGTGATTCGGAAAGGTATTAGCTAATTAGGGATAACGAAACACCCGGTACCGTTCAAAGTCAATGATAATGTCCATCTGATCATAATTTTTAGGACTATTAATTGTAGAACGTATATTTATAATATTTACAGCTACAATCTTATATTTCGGTTGATTTGATCTATTGTTGTCATCGGGTATCTTGTTCTTGAATGTGTATACTGTCCAGATTGGATTTGAATTTGTAAACTTTATTTCTATTCAAAGGTGAGTAATACTTTTATCGATGATGTCACCGACGCTGCTGCGGCGATTTTTAGTCTTCTTCCGATATTTATCATGTTTTTAACACAGCACGTCCATAAGAAATCTTATCTCAGGACGAATACTGCAATAACTGGTCTATCAGCGGTGTATATACATTAAGTATGTTACATTGCTATTTTAGTTTAATACTGCCTCAATTGCGTACCCCGGATCAGAAATATTATAACGCTTCCTTTGTTTCTTTAAGCTCAGCAACAAACTTGCCAACTTTGAATCCAGTTTGACACTCTGTACATATCCTGGAATAAGACACTGGAGGACAATTAGGAATCAAACAGATCAAAAAGTAGTCTAGATGTAATTATTGAAAATAATGCCGAAAATTATAATCTTAATTACAACTCCTCTCAGATATATTTAATGAGAATGTTTTGTTGTTGTTTAACCCCAAGTCATCATTGATCCACTAGATTTATGATCAAATTCATTCCAGTCATGACTATCCTGTCTTTTCCATCAGCGTGGCTTAGTGGTTAGGGTAATCGGCTGACGATTGTAATGTCGTGAGTTCGATTCCCGGTGGCGCCTTGTACCCTTGAGCAAGATACTTTATTTCACGTTGCCCCAGTTTGCTCAGTTAGCAAAAGTGAGATGTACCTGTATTTCAGCCTTGTCACATCCTGTGTCACGCTGAATCTCCATGACAACTACCTTAAGGGTACACGTATCTGTGGAGTGCTCAGCCACTTGCACGATAAATTCGCGAGCAGGCTATTCCGTTGATCAGGTCAACTGGGACCCTCGTCGTCACCAAATGTGATCTTCCTTTTTCTTTTAAAGACGTCAGGTTGTGATAAGAGGAAAATCTGGCTATTATTTCTATAAGGTCGAGTGGTTTGTCGCATCTGCAGTTGTTTAAGTTGAGATCAGCCTTGACAGAGCAGAAATATTACAGGACTACATTTAACCAATGTGTCATTTCCTTATTTAAAAATGTAAGATAGATTTTGAGGGAGATGTCGCTACAAATTTCAGCAAGTCAAGCAAGCGTGTCGAGATTCTCCCGTTATCTTATTGTGATGACAAGAGCCGTGACAGCATATCTTCACTAATATGATGTGTGGACATTCTAGTAACCAAATATTCTGTTTAGCAATACATATTATATATGCAGATCATTCACTACGATAATTCTGAAAGTGGTTCTCCAGAGAATACTTTACATTTCACCGTATCGATTTGGTAAACCTCTGCTGTGATGGTTTTAATAACAATGTGCGTCTATATGACTGCCCCGACGCTATCGCACTATCTGTATTGACATGTTAATTACCGCTCGAATATTAATATGCTTGTGCACACACTTACACTAGCGCGTGCCCTCACGCACGCACGCACACGCACACGCACACATAGATACATGGGTACATACATATACACGCAAGTACTTAAGAGTAATTACTGGAGCGATACGATCGAAAATAATTCTTTAAAACGCTGCCCCAGCATGGACGCAGTCCAATGTCTGGAACAAATAAAAGAAAGAATCTATCTATCTATCTATCTATCTATCTATCTATCTATCTGTCTATCTGTCTGTCTGTCTATCTGTCTGTCTGTCTGTCTGTCTGTCTGTCTGTCTGTCTGTCTGTCTATCTACATAGATAAATAACGTCGACCACTAACGTGGACAATTAATGCGCTAGAAATAGATCACATTTTGTGTCTATTAAGACCTAAAAAGTTCTCAACATGAAATATAGCAGCATACCAAAAACGTGAGCGGGCAAGACATTTAAAATCACCTAAAAAAATCATTATTAAACAGGAACCAGGTTTCGGATTTAACAAATTCTTACCATTTGTCTATTCCTCAGATGGATAGATACATACAAACATACACACACACTCCCCCCACATATATAGTCATACATATAGGTATGACTATATTTGTATATATGTATGCATATGTATATGTATACACCCCCCACACATTCTTTTATTCTTTTACTTGTTTTAGCCATTTGACTGCGGCCATGCTGGAGCACCGCCTTTAGTCGAACAAATCGACTCCAGGACTTATTCTTTGTAAGCCTAGTACTTATTCTATCGGTCTCTTTTGCCGAACCGCAATCACACATACACACTCATATATATGTATAATATATGTACACAGATACATTCACATATAATATATAGATACATGTACGCATACATTCACATATAATATATACATATATTAAAAATACACACACACTTATGTATAGATGCATGTAAGTCGTAGTAATTCATATTAAAAATGAAATTAATGTTATGAACAGTGTAAGTATATTTAATTGTTACATCTTCCAACATCATAGCCAAATGTTACGACTCTTGTCTCATCAGAGATACATCATCCGCTCAAACAATAAAGAAGAGCACGATTGAATTACGTACTCAATAGATTTTAAGTGTAAAATATAGATGAATCTTTATTCTGTTACTAGTCCTTTTGATTGTTTGGTATACAATGCTTATCATATTATTAGTAGAAGTCAGACAGCAAGCTGGCAGAAACGTTAGCACGCCGGGCGAAATGATTAGCAGTATTTCGTCTGTCTTTACGTTTTGAGTTCAAATTCCGCCGAGGTTGACTTTTCCTTTCCTCCTTTCGGAGTTGATAAATTAAATACCAGTTGCTTACTGGTTCGATCTAATCGACTGGCCCCTCCCTCAAAATTTTGGGCCTTGTACCTAGAGAAGAAAAGATTGTTATTAGAGGTTATATATATATATATATATAGAGAGAGAGAGAGAGAGAAGGCAGTGAGCTGGCAGAATCGTTAGCACGCCGGGCGAAATGCTTACCGGTATTTAGTCTGCCGTTACGTTTTGGGTTCAAAATCCGCCGAGGTTGACTTTGCCCTTCGCCTTTTCAGGGTCGAAAAATGAAGTACTATTGAAACACTGGAGTCGATGTAATCAACTAGACCCTCCCACCAAATTTCGGGCCTTGTGCCTATGATAAAAAGGATTATTAGGGGTCGTATATGATTATAGCAGCTATTTTCATCCTCAGTACAAAGGTCCAGTACATAAAATGCAATTTATTTTTTACTTGTCTGTCTTTGGACTGCGACCATGCTTGGGCACAATCTTGAGAGGTTTCGCTGAATAAACCGACCCGATACTTATCTTTGGACCCGGTAACTTATTCTTTCAGTTTCTTTTTGTCGAAACTCTCTAAGTTACAGGGGTATAAAGAAACCAATGCCTGTTGTCAAACGGTGGTGGGGGACAGACTCATACACAAAGACACACACACATACATATATTTATGTGTGACTGTGTGTAGTTTATATACATATACATACATACATACATACATATACATATATATATATATATATATATATATATATATATATATATATATATATATATATATATTTGTTTTGCAAGATTTTTGATGTGAAATCGTGTGTTGAAACAGATGTTGTTGTACTTGGGGATGGTCATATTGCCAGTTTAGCCAATAAAAACACACGCACTGTGTGTGTGTTTTTATTGGCTAAACTGGCAATATGACCATCCCCAAGTACAACAATATATGTATATATATATATGTATATATATATATATATATATATATATATATATATATATATATATATATATATATATATATATATATATATTTATATTAGGATGTCCGGAAAGTTCTGAGCGTTTTCAAGCTAAATCTTTTAACGCTTCATTGAACACACACACAGAATTGAAACGCTCCAACTACGAATTTGCCATCATCCTTATTCATCCTTATTCATCTATCACTCCTTTTCTCATTCATATGTTGTGACGGAGAAAAACACAAGAGTATAATTCAGAAGATTATCTTTCTAGTATCTCCTTTTCCTCCTTATGCGCATGCGCAGCATCCTTGGTTACTATGGAAACAGAGCTTTTCGTCACGGTGATGTGTAAAATACTCGCTCCTGATTGGCTAAAATATCCAAATTTTGCAAATTTTAAAGGCTAATAACGTTTGAATTATGGATTTATAGGGAAAATGAATTTCATTTTCATAATTAGTATACAAAACTTAATCCAAATACCAAATTTGAAAACAACTGGAACAAAATTGTAAGCAGTGACGAAAGCCACAAAGATCCGAGAATTGTTACCGTACCTTATGGAAATCAAGTTAAAATTTAGTTTAGATAGAGGGTAGAATTAATAATGGAATAAGCAATACCTCACATTAAAAGGCATATATTGATCTAAGTCCAAAGCCACAAAATTTCATTGCTGTTTACATAATATTTTAGAAGATAATCGGTGACAAATAAAATACGAGGTCTATTTTGTTCCAGTGGCGTAGCTAATAGGGAAATAAATGAACTCCACCGCCACCGACGAGCACATTTTTCAAAATTGGCGGCTTTTCAACATTTTTTGAAAACTCTTTAGTTCACTTGTGCGATAAAAGTCGAATCTGTTTTTTTTTTATGTTTATCGCATGGCCTTGGAAGAACTTTCTGGAGTCATTACTTTAATTGACTAATCTCTTGTGGTTTTGAACTGTCAGCTTAATTTCCTATGACGTATTGGTGGCCGCTGACATGTGAAGAACCACAACAAATCCTGACGTCATAACCTCATGACACTGGACGATCTCGTGGAGTTTCATCATTTTCACGTCACACCTATATTAGTAGTTGTAAGGTTTATACACACTGGTAATGGCATAGTTACTGAAACATGAAATAATGAATGGTAGAATACAATTACATATGTTATAACTAATGAAATATTTCGCGTAATATAAGAGAAATGAGTTAAACTCGTTCCTACTACAACCTGGCTACACCTCTGATATATTCGAAGAAAGAGAAACAAGCAAGTTTACAAACGAACTTACGAATCATTCAGTTAGTCTAGATTAACATGCATTTAATATATCAGTAAGTTTCCACAAATTGTTACATGATTATTTAATTGCCCAATTTTATACATCCTAATAGAATTTTAATGCTAGAAAAACTTATCGATTAAAATGATTATTTAATCGTCTAATTTTATACATTCTAATAGAATTTTAACGCTAAAAGAAAACGTATCGATTCACCGTCTATAAATCTGAATGTTATATCACCCGAGATATATCAACCGAATGTTTATTTTGACAATAACTTAGCATATATCAACCGTGGAAAAAAAATCGGTGTAATCCATCTGTAGTAACTATTGGCCTGTGCACTTAGTTGTAATTCAACGAATTATTATAGGCGTACGCGTGGCTGAGTGGTAATAAGTTTGTTTCTCAACTATATGGTTCTGGCTTCAGTCCCACCGTATGGCACCTTGGACAAGTATCTTCTACTATAGCCCCGGGATGACCAAAGCATTGTGTGTGGATTTTGTAGACGAAAACTGAAAGAATCCCGTTGTGTAGATGTATATGTGTGTGTGTGTGTGTGATAGACGGTGTTGGTGAGTAAATAAAACAAACAAATTCTTCAAGGCGGTGCTCCTGCATAGCCGCAGCCTAATTACTGAAACAAATAAAAGGTTAATTGAAGCATGTAGTATTATTATTTCATAACGCAAACGTAAAGAGAAAAATAAACGAAACAAGTAAAATATAATTGAAGCGTTTTGTACTGTTCATATGCGAAAAATCAAAATTACTAATTAGGCGAATCAATGTCTCTATTAAAATAGACTAACAGTTATATAGTTAATTTATTTTATATCCGAGGCGCTAAAATATACTGAAGACAATTATAATTTTAAATTAGCATCATATCTTGATGCATATCAAATATCTTTATCGGGAGACATGAAGCAAAAGGTTGTTAATTTGCTAATGCTAGAGGCAAATATCTATATAAGTATGCATGCACATTATATGCTTATACATATTATTAATAGTACATTTGTTTCTCTGTCATATTCCGCAGTTTTATTAAGCAAAGCGCATGCGCACATATAAGTACACGTAAATATATCTACGTATATCTAAGTATATCCCCCAAATGTTGATGTATTTGTTCAAATGCAAACCCTCTCTCTTACGCACCCAGACTCACGAATATTCATACATATACAGAAAGAGATACACAGCTACACATGCACACACATGTACACATGTACGCTTACACACACTCGCATCAGTAAATCGCATAGATGCTCGTAATTAAATGCAATGTTACTTTGATTCACCTCGGCACTTAGACACGTTCGCATGGGTTCATCCATGTACAACCATTCATAAATTGATACCCCCCCCCACACGCATACAAACACAAACACACAGACACGCAACCACGCACACACACACATGCGTAAAGATTTGACCAACCCACATACACTCGCACGTACACATACAAACATAGACAAACATATATACACACACATGTTCATGAACACACACATGCTCATGAACACATACACACACACACGCACACACATGGCGCATATACACAACATACGCATATGATGAAGACGCATACGGCGCGCACACACATACGCGTACACATACAAGGTAATCTTCATGTTTAGGGGGATGAAAAAAATAAATAAAAATATTCAAGGGAAGTAACTGAACGTCTTACCAGTATTCTCCGTACATCTCTGTTTATAAATAAATCAAACACGTGATTTGATTGACGTTAGGGTTAGGATGTGATTTATTTATAAACAGCTAGAAGAAAACGGATAATACTGGTAAGTCGTTCAGTTATTTCCCTCGAATATTTTTATTTATTTATTTTATCCCCCTAAACTTGAAGATTACCCACATACAAATACACACGCACACAGACAAACATATGCACAAACATACGCGCAACAGATAACACACACATACACGCACATAAACACGTACGGATCTAGTTTAAAACGGGGGCACCGGTTTTCATTAATGTTTTATGTAGTGTTTTTGGTACCGAAAGACTTTCAAACTTCGTATACTTATCTATTTTGTGTTATAGAACAGAAAAAAATTTTTGTATTCGAATTTATTTCATGTAAAACATTGTCTTATTTCGATAATTTCTACTAATCACTGACGTCTATTCAGTTGAAAACAGTTAGCGCTGTAACGGTGTATATCGTATTAATCCCCTAACCCTAACCCTAACCCTAACTAGACTGTTAACCCTAACCCTAACACTAAAACTAACCCTAACTCTAGAATCTGAACTCTAAAATTGTTACACACATAGATACGCACAGCGTAATTTATTATATAAACAATATATGCGTATAAATTACGATTAAACCGGATGAAATATGTCACAGGGAATAACATTTTTATGACCGTCCAGCAGTAACTCTATTCAGCTGAATAGACGTCAGTGATTGGTTGAAATTACAGAAATACGACAACTTTAACATGGAATAACTTGCGAATTCCTTTTTTTTGTTAAGAAGACTAAGAGTAAAAGATGTTTTATATGACACATTCTACCAGTGTCCCAAGTTTCAAAGTGTTTCGTTAGTGTTTCGTTAAGAAAATACTGGTGCCCCCGTTTTAAACTAGATCCACATGTACACCAACAAGCACATACAAACGTAGAAAAAACACAAGCACACATACAAACAAATACACATGCTTGCAAACATAGACAATACACATACACATACACACATACACATAAACAAACATACTTACACACAAATATATTGACTCTTACAAACATGAAGATACATCAACCCACCGGTTAGAAATAATAGCAAAATATCCCTCAGACAGTAGTATATTACTCCATTAGAAATATGGTACATTGCACATTGTAGTTCTAGATAAATTATACTTGGCAAAAAGATTGGTTGGTCACGGTTAGAACATCTTTGATCATGGCTTTCTGGGTCAAGGCTCATCTAAAGCTAAACACCACCATCACCGCCACCGCGTCTCTGCCGCTGCTTCCGTCGCTGCCGCCGCTGTCGCCGCCAGTGCTGCCGCCTTCACCACTACTACTACTACTACTACTACTACTACTACTACTACTACTACTACTGCCGCCGTCGCAACCGCTGCCGTCGCTGCCGCCGCTGCCGTCGCTGCCGCCGCTGCCGTCTCCGCCACTGCCGCCACTGCCGCCACCGCCACTACTACTACTACTACTACTACTACTACTACTACTACTACTACTACTACTACTACATGTATCGGTGCATGAAGTCAAATTGGTGTGTTTGAGCTAGACTTTCCATATTAATATAATCGCAGTGTTGATATTGGTGTACACATGTCCATTGACAAAATTAAATCAGAAAAAGTCCAACGAAGAGTCAATAAAATATCAATTAGCGCTGATAGATCTAACATGAAAGACCTTATGTCTCCCTTGCATATGCAAGAACGTGGTTTGGTATTTGTGTAATGTGAAAGAACAGGGGCGAGATTTCCTGGCCAAATCTGTCTGTTTTATTACCGAAGTGAATCTACAAGAGTGGGGGTGGTTTTGGTGAGTTGAAGGGCTTGAGGTTTCCGATTCGGTGTTAATATGATATACGTGTCAAAATGGTTTTGATGGGATATTTACGATTGCTTCTCTCAATCTATGCGTCTCTCTCCTCCTCTCTCTCCTCCTCTCTCTCCCTCTCTTTCTCCGTTAGAGTGCATGCACAATAACGCATACACGCATACGTGTGTATTTGTATGTATGTGAGTATAATGAAAATAGTGAGTAGGTCCATACCTGAGACTGAGGCAAGATGCTCATGCTGAGGTAATACCACATATCTCCTCAGCGCCCACTGCAACACAAAGACCGTCGTATCTGAGGCAGAGGTGACGTCAAAGGACTGCAGCGAACAGTCAAACGTTTGGAAATAGCTGGGCGCGACAGAAGATTTTTTCAGGGCTAAGTTTAACAGCTACAAGTCCTCTTTTAATATCCCGGAGAGACTCAATGTCACAGCCCTGATTAAGCATATATGGTCCTGGAAGGATAATGCCATGCTGTACAACATGAAGTGGAGAATATTGGAGAAGTGCAAGCCTTGCCTGAACTGTAGCAGACTATGCAGGCTATGCCTAAATGAGAAGAGAATTATAAAAAAACTCTCTTCATCTGGATATCTACCTAAATAGCAACAGCGAAATTTTCCGATCATGCCCACACAAAGGAATGTGCATCATTGCTAACCTATGATTATAAAAGCTAGGACCTCCTCTAGCTGTCCTTCCATCGTCTCATCCCGAGGGCTTAACAAAGTTTTGACAAATCCATACACAGACACATACGCATATGCACTCACACATGGGGTTAAAGGTTTAGGTATTTTTCTAATCTCCCTCAAAATAAACCCCACAACACACATGTCACCCTGCGCACGTATCGATACCTTAAAACCCCTCCCACACATTATCCCACCACGTTTTTCCTGCATCATGTGCGTCCTGGGGTGAGGTGGGGGTAGGAGGAACACAGCTCTTGATTCTCTCGCGTGACTTCGTTTCGTCTTTTTTCACAGCACATAGAAACCGGATGTGATATTTCCTTACTTCCAATAACAGATTTTCTTTTCAACAATTTCCCGAAGAGCGTATGTACTAGATAATCGTCCGATTATCTAATATCCGGTGCAAAACCGATTGGTAAGATCGACTGTAACGTATGCTTTTATTTATATCTACACATACATACACACAAATAGACATATAATAATGAAGTCAACCTAAGTAATGATATTTTAAATGCATTTGATATGTGCGTTTCAGATAATTGCACAATAGATACCAAGGGAACTCCATTTCTTACGCAAAATCTTCCTTAGTTAAAACATAAAATTGTTTAAATGTTTTAACTGATGAAGATTTCGCATAAGAGATGAAATTCCTGTTTATCCGTTGCATAGTTATCTGAAACGTGCGTCTTAAATGCGTTGTAAATATCATTACTTAGTACAACTTCATTATTATACAGCATACGACTCAATACCAGTGCAAGCAAGGCAGTCCTAACTCCATTCACACGGACACTAAAACAAAGATTTGGTGTGGTTTGCACTATTCGAGTAGGAAATTCTGCTCGCTTGCCGCAGGGCGGTTATCTCCCCTTTCCGTGTATAGACATGTGTTTCTTTGCAGCTCTAAAGGTCTTTAACTCTTATTTCTAGGAACGTAGGTGCTACCCTGCACCGTCAGTCACAGTTAGTAACAACTGAATATTTCCTTTTTGCCTTTTTGGTTTTATATTGCCGCCTTCATTATTTAAATACATATGTGTGTGTGTGTGTGTGTGTGTGAGTGTAGGAGTGTATATATATATATATATATATATATATATATATATATATATATATATATATGTATATGTCTACGGACGTTTTTACTCTCTTACCTTTACTCCTTCTCCTTACTTAGCGGTCTATAGCTCTTTTGTCTTAATAACGGTCAACCACACAGTAATTTCCCTTTGCTTAACGGCCATTTTCATAGGAATTTTCAATGGCCAGATAACTGAAGAGATGGCGGCGTGGGTTTCCACCCCGGCATCCGAAACTCGGAGTTTTATCATGGCTACCGAATAAGTGTCACATATTTTTGCAGATATATATATATATATATATATATATATATATATATATATGGGAGAATGTACGAAAAAAAACAACAACAGACGAGGACAGGCGGTGTAAACAACAAAAGGATGTATTAATTTGACGCTCGGGAATACAGAAAGACTTTAACATTTCGAGCTACGCTCTTCAACGGAAAGAATACGGAGAAAACAAGGAGAAAAACACGGAAAAAAAAATTGAATGGTGTTTGGTCAGCGATTAATCATGGCGTCTGCGGACAGAAACTGGATATTATCTACCTGAATATTACAATTGTCAGTTTCAATTTGAGAAGACCCCACAACCTTTCATCAGGGTAATGCAAACATCCCATGGATCCTAGCTAATTGTGCTGATACACTCTAACCCGTGTTTATTTTTCTTACAAGGATTCAGAGGAAAGCTGTATTAAGAAGTTTTGTTTGTGAATACTGTGTTAATGGATGGAGAGCATTATTCTGGAAAGTCTCTTGTCTTTTTTTTTATGTATAAAACAATAAAAATGATTAATTTTCGATAAAGCCACAGATAAAGCCACAGTACAAGGAACAACGAATGAAAATAGAATAGAATAAAACAGGACGAACCAGAGAAAAGATAAAGAACATTGGTAAGAAAGAAAAAAGAAAGGAAGATATTAAAGAGGAAAGATCGGAAGAACAAGCGAAGTAGTAAAGTAATTAAATAGAAAGCAATACAGGAAAGAAAAAAAAAAGCCTTCCGCAAATTAACATAGGAAGAAAGAAGGAAAGAAAAATAAAATTAAATAAATAAAGTAAACTATGCCGTTCAATGATTTGTCACCTTAATGGAGCCTGCAGAAGAAAATTTGGGCGGCATTATGTCGGATTTAGAGTAGATGCGTCCAGTATTGGAAAATAAATTTCTTCTCTTGCAACAGAGGGTTAAATACCTCTGATTTGCTGAGCTAGTCAAGAACTATTACATCCCAGCATTATATATGAATGCCCAATCAAACACATTTAACCCCTATATACACGAGAGGAAATTTATTCGTTAGCCATGACTCCGTTCACCTCGAATCTGACAATGATGTCGCCCATATTTTTTTATATGAATCTCAAGAAGGCATTTCGTTGAACGCTTAATTTGCTTTGCTCTCTACATTTCTTTCTTTCTTTCTCGATTTCCCTTTTTCGTTCTCAATTTGCGTTTTCTTTCTTCCTTTCTATTTACATATTTATTCTTTCTTTTTTTCTTGCTTACTTTTGTTATCTATCTATCTATCTATCTATCTATCTATCTATCTATCTATCTCTTCTCACGGACGTGCTGTCACATCGGCTGCGAAGGTAAACGTTTATTTGACCTTTTACTGTCCACATTTTGTTGGAATTTTTTAATAATTTTGTTGCGAAGCACCTAGGCTTCATTTGTGTGTATTTTCAAGGGCAGGAATTGACCCCCAGGGGCAGTTTCGGCCCTAGCAAAATACAAAAATTTCCTTCTTGACATTTGAAAAATGTCGAGAAACATAATTTTGGAACGCTTGTCTTGTTCTTTTGACAAGCATTTCCCGAGGCTTCAGATGCCAGAAGAGAAAAAAGAACAGAATAGCGCGTGCTCATGCAGTGACACGAACGCAGTTGCTATAAACGTCACAAAGACTGTGAGTACAGCTACTAACAGCCCTCTCACCACCACCACCACCACCACCACCACCACCAACACCAACAACAAAAACAAAACTGTAACCAAGGTTACAAAACCATGCGTGAAAACCGTCACAAATGTCTCTGACGTAAGCACCACTGCTGCTGACGCCATCATCACCACCACCAACGACAACAACAACAACAACAACAACAACAGCAACAACGACAACAACAACAACAACAGCAACAACAAGGAAGTAAAGTTATCGGCCGTCAGCAATGACACCATCACCTGTTCAACAAACTCTGCTGCCACTACCACCACCTTTGAACCAGGCAGTACATACACCAACATAAACAAAAATATCCAGAAGAACATGTCCGCCAGCACAACAAAAACAAATTTCGCAAATGCTTTAAAGGAAAAAAGAACAACAGTGACATTCACACAAAAACAAATAAAAGACACAAAATCCCTTCTTACGAAAGAAGGAGATGATGTCAGAATTAACATCCCAAAAGATATTATAGAAATGAAAAACAAAAAGTGCATCATTTATAAACTGGTAAACACAAAAACCAGACGTGTAGAAAATGTTAGCACAGATAAAATTGAAGTTTGTCTTAGAAAAATTTGGCCTTATCAGAATCATGTCACCTGGGGAAGGAAATTCGGAACGGTGCAAGTAAGGTTTCTGGATGAAAATTTAGCTAAACAATTTTCGACACTCTCTCTCCGCACAGATGACTTGGTAATGATACCGAGTTATCTAGGACAGAGAGTGACCAAAGTTATGATAAAAAATGTGCCATCGGAGGTGGACACCCAATGGCTGATATCGGCCGTGTGCCTGGAAATGGAGGAGGCAAATATTTTGGAGATTACGGTCGGAGAGGAAAAGAACTGGGGAGGGAAAAATCTGGAAATCCTTCTCCACATCACGGAGGAGGCTTCACAGAAAATTCCTCCAAACATTAGATTGGCAGAGGACCACAAGCTGTATGTGGTGGTAGAGGGCAGGCGACCTCGCTGTTACCTATGCAACAGCGAAGCACATCTGAAAAAGGACTGCCCTCTGGCCGCTAAACAAAAACAACAACAACAACAACAACAACAACAACAACAGAAGCAACTACCAAATACCCCCAACAGAAAAACCTTACTACCAACACCACCAGCAACGCAAAAAACAACAACAGAAATATCAGCAATAACCACAACAGAAAAGACAACAGAAACTGCAAAAACAGAAGAAAAAAAAGAAAATTCCAAGACTGCCTCTCCCTCCCCCATATCACATACACCACACATAAATAACAAGGAGCCAACATCAATAAAAACAGCAACACAAACATTCACAGAAACACACACAGACGCACAAAATTTGCCGTTACCTCTTTCTGACTCCTCAGATCTCCCATCATCCGATGAAGAGAGTGGGGAGGAGTGGAAAATAGCTACGAAAGGAAAGAGGAAGCGCAGTAAGAAGAAAACAAAACAAAATGCAAACACAAACAAAGCAGGGAGATTCACATCTCCCGAAAATACTACTAACACCAATAGTAATATAAAAAAAACAATGCTAACAGCAATAGACAGTACAAACACAGAGTTGATGAATTACATCAACTCTAAAACAAACATCACAAATAACTATATCAAAACCAACAACCACCCACGTACAACACCGCCAAAACACATTAAAATTATTCATGTAACACCAGCATTACACAACACAATAAAATCCCTCTACCCCAACTCGGTAGGGGGATTCCAGAAATATTTGTGCAAGAAATTGTACAATAGCCTCCTTGGTGAAAAATCCAAGGAGGAAACAAAACTTTCTAACGGCAAGTAACACTCTGTTCTTTTGTTTTGTGCTTTAAAGCACACGTATAAATAGAATCATGGTGAAGATTGGTTGTGTGAATGTGCGTGGCTTAGGGTCCCCTTGGAAACAAGGGTACCTCTTAAATGACATCAAGTCACACAATTTGGATATCATAGCCATTAGTGAGACCAGACTCCATGAACCGCGGGCCCTAAAGTCCATGTTTGGCGGACAGTTTAACATTTATTTTTCTCCCTGTCTGACGAGGATGGGCGGTAGTGGCACGGCGGTTCTTTTTCGCAAGAGTCTGGATCTCCAAGTAAAGACGATATTTACGGACCCGGAGGGTAGACTGGTTGTCCTAGATGTGGACGGCAGCGATGGAGGCGCTTTTCGGTTGCTGGCAGTTTATGTGCCTCCTTTAACAGGTCGGTCAGACTTCTTTCGACGTCTAGAAGTATTCCTGGGAACGTCTCGTCCCTTACTTTTAGTGGGGGATTGGAATGCTACCTTGGACACGCATCTAGACTACGTGGGGAGTGACAAAAGTAGAAGGGGATGCAAAGGCCTCATAGACCTGCTCAGACGCTTCCAGTTGTCTGACAGGTACCGACTCGACCACCCAAATGTGCCAACGTGGACTTGGAGCAACCGCATTGGGTCGTCGAGATCGTATCTAGATAGGATAGTGTGTAGGACAAGAGATAGAGATAGTTTAGGATGTCCACAGTTCCACATAGTCAGCTACACGGATCACAAACTTGTGACGTGTACGCTAGACTTAGATAAGGCACATAGGCAGGGTCCCGGTTACTGGAAACTAAACGCGTCTTTCCCGTCGAGACAGGTTTTCAGAGACCGGATTAGCACGTTAGTAAAGAGGGCTTTGACGGGAGCCATCGTCAACAACAAATGGTGGTTTGCCCTCAAGAGAGCAGTGAGGGCGGAAGCAATAAGGTATAGCAGGGCACTAGCTGTAGAGAGGAACAGAGAAGAGGGGGAGCTAGTGATAAAGTTAGAAGAGGCATTGCGAAGTGGCATCGCATCCGACGTTTTAGCGGCGAGGTTGGCCCTCGACCAACACTTCAATGCTAAACACGAAGGGTGTGCTGTCAGGGCAAGGATGCGTGCTCTGAGGAATGAAGGTGTTGGAGCCGCACGAGAGGCCCGGGTGGCGGAGGCGCAGCGGGGTAACAGAGCCACCATCCGGTCTCTGGTAGACGAACAGGGGCGCGAATTGCTCGAGCCGAGCAAGATGTGCGAGGCGTTTCAGCGGCATTTTGCCCGACTGTTCGGGAGGAGTGGCGAGCGAGAAGGCAGGGTGGACTTTAGTGCCTACCTGCACAGCTTGCCACGACTCTCGGCAAGAGAGGCGGAGTGCTGCGAAGGGGTCATCACGGCGGAGGAGGTGAGGGACGCGATGGCGGGTTGCTCGACGGACAAATCTCCGGGTTTGGATGGTCTGCCCTACGAGCTTTACAACTGTATGCCAGACTTGTTTGGAGAAGTCTTGGCGGTCGTGTACTGCAACTGGCAGCAGAACGGGAGCATTCCCGGTTTTGTGAGCCGAGGAGCGGTAACGCTGCTGAAGAAAGATCCAAACAAGGGGGACGCCATAGATAACTTTAGGCCCATCACTCTGCTCAATGCAGACATGAAAATTTTGGCCAAGGTGTTAGCCAAGCGGTTGGCGTTTGTCATCGAGAAACTGGTCGGCACGGAGCAGACGTGCGCCGTGCCGGGCCGGAGCATCCATGACAACCTCCATCTGATGCGCTACATCATAGAGAGGGTAGTTAAGGAACCTGGCATGGGTGGGGCCCTGATCAATTTGGATCAATCGAAAGCTTTCGATAGGGTAGACCATCGATACTTGGAGGCCGTCCTCGAAGCGGCCGGCTTCGGTCCCGTTTTCCGCGGCTGGATGGCTGCCTTGTACACAGGCATCCGTTCGGTTGTTCGCGTCAATGGACGTCTATCGGGACCCTTCGACATTGCACGTTCGGTTCGTCAGGGATGCCCCCTGTCGCCGCTCCTGTACGTATTGACTCTCGAGCCACTACTGCGGAAGCTGGCGACGCTGAGGGGCATCCCGCGAGAACTGGGGTGCGGGACGAGCGTGTCGGCATACGCGGACGACGTCACCGTCATAGCGTCTAGCCACGAGCACATCGAGCTTGTCGGCGAGACGCTGAAAGACTACGAAGCGGTGACGGGAGCGAAAATCAACCGGGATAAGTCGGTGGGTTTGCTGCTCGGCACCTGGAGAAGCAAGCCCATACCGTCCGGCAGCGCCTCAGTAGTGGGACGCTGGACGGACGGTCCGGTCAAGTTGCTCGGAGTCTGGTTCGGTCCGGACCTGCAAACGGAGAAGAACTGGGACGAGATAACGAGTAGGGTGGCCACTCTCTGCCGGCAATGGTCCGAGAGGAAGCTGTCCCTAAAAGGTCGGGCGGAGGTGGCGAACGCGTACATCGCGTCCGTCATCGAATACCGCCTGACCGTCGTGCCTTGTCCCGATCGCGCCATCACCGAAATGGAGCGCATCCTCTTCCGCTTTTTGTGGAAAGGAAGCGTTCCGATGGTGAGGCGATCCGTTTGTTGCCAACACCCGCTGAAAGGAGGGCTGGGCATGCCGTGGTTGATGATGCGCAGACATGCGCTGAGACTGCGACATCTCCGGCTCTACGTAGACGACGGTGAGCAGGTGTGGTCGCCGTTTGTGCGACGCGCTTTCCCGCAGCTCGTCTCCATGACCGAGCTGCAGTCGTGGATCAAAAAGAGGCCGAGGAATGGCGAATGGCACCGTGAGTGTCGCGTTGCTCTGCAACAACTTTGCCGTCCCGGGTCGACCTTGAGCGGCTGCATCACAACGAAGTCATTCTATAGGGGATTAGTGGAGGGCAGGTACGACGACGATCTCGGGGCGAACCTGGGCGTCGACGAGGAATACCTGACCCGCCTGTTCAGGACGACTTTCGGGCCGGGACCTATGGACAACTTCCAGAGATCCCTGGCCTGGCAGTGTTACCGAGAGGCGCTACCCGTTCGGGATAAGCTCTATAGACACGGCTCGCGAAATGTGGGGCCGACCTGCCCGAGATGCGGTCAGAGCGATGAAACCGTTCTGCACGCACTCGTGCGGTGTCCAACCATTTCGGGGCTGTGGGCTTATGTCGAACGACTGCTGTCGCGTGTGGGACGAGTCGGTTTATCAACCGAGTCTATCGTCAATATCGTCACGCCTCCTTCCTTTAAACGGGAAGGAAGAGCTGTATTTATCGTACTTGTGGCTATGGCCAAAGAATGCATCTGGTGGACGCGTCTGAAAGGATTAGAGACAAATACTTTCCTCTCTGGTCAATCTCTCATCAACTTTTTCAAGTATCACTTGAAAAGGAAGGTGAGAGTAGAGAGGCAAGTGTTGTCTAGCAAATGTTTCGAAAAAAGATGGATACATGTAGCAAGAATGGCACGTATAAATGACGAAGCCACCTTGACCATGATTCTATAAAACGTTTTAAAATTTTGTAAACAGAGAAATTTTATTTAACAAACTGTGACGCTAAAGACCGAGGTTACCGTGGTCTTTTCGTAGGTTTTTCTTTCCACGGATAACCTCCCCATTTATTGGGAATTTTTTGTATTTTTCGTATTTTTTGTAAATACCCCAAACGTTTTGCGATGTTTTTTTTTTTTTTTTTTTTTTTTTTTTTTTCATCGTTGTCCCCACTTTTGTTTTTTTTTCTGCTTTGTTTTCGACCCCCTCGAAAAGAAAAACTCTACATTTGTATTTTGTCCCCTCTGTGTTGAGCCCTGTGTGGCTAATAAAGAAACCTATCTATCTATCTATCTATCTATTTTTTCTCTTTTTTTCTTACGTTATTACTTGTACTCCACCTCTTTTTTTACTACTTTTCTTTCTTAAATTTTGTTTGACATATCTTTTTTCTTGTTGCTACCTCTTATCGTCGATGCTGTTGTTATTGTTGCTACTGATACAACGCAAATAATACATTTTTAGTTACTACTACATCTGTAGTATTGTATAGTAGGAGATTAATGCAAAAGACAGTTTAACCTTTCAAAACCTCCGCCCAACTTCCTCTCTTGCTGAGCGGACGACGAAGACGACGCCATTTTGAAATTTTTTTTCATGTTTCGAAAATTTCCTTCTAAAATTTTGCCCCGTAGGACAAGTAACAAAAATAGTCGATCAGTTCTTTATTGTTCCGAACAACTAAGATACAGGGTTGAACTATAAAATCTACAATAACAGACTTCTAAAAAGAAAAACAAGGCACAAACACACGTCCAGTTCCGGAGATGATCAACAACAACAATAACAACAGCAACAATAATAATAACTGTTTCCAATTCTGGCACGAGGCCAGGAATATGGGGAGGGGAAAGTCGGTTACATCGACCCTAGTGTTTATCTGGTACTTATTTTATCGACTCCGAAAGAATGAACGGCAAAGTCGACCTTGGCGTAAGGTCGGAAGAAACACCGCTAAGCATTTTGTCCGGCGCAGTAAAAATTCTGCCAGCTCGCCGCCTTGTTATTAACAATAATAATAATGAAACCACAAACCACACACACACAAACACATCCGAAAAAGAAAACAAAATAAATAATAATTGATAGTAACAATAACAACAACAACAACAACAACAAAAAAAGCGAGAATATAAAATAAACACTTTGTTGCTGAAAACAAAATCTGAAAAAAAATAAAGATTTTATCAAACAAAGGTTCGAAATATAACCACTTCTTTGTGAACTTTAGTTGTCGGATTGAGGAAAGCTTTTAGAAAATAGAGGAATACGTGGGTTAGTTTTGATAGAGAGAAAGAGAGAGAGAGAGAGAGAAAGAGAGAGAGAGAGAGAGAGAGAGAGAGAGAGAGAGAGAGAGAGAGAGAGAGAGAGAGAGAGAGAGAGAGAGAGAGAATGGGAAATAGTGAGTTGTGTGGTTAGTATTTAAACTGTCTCCTTTTCCGCAATCAGTTATCTGAAAATGTGCGTGAGGTCATTATCTATTCTAATTCTAAATCTAAAATGTCTTCCTTGGTGTTAGCGTCATTAATGGAGTCGGAATGATTATTTTAATTGCTATTTGTTTATGCTTTTATTTTATCCCAAGATGCTCTTCAAAAGCATTAAGTTCAGCGCTATTAAACCATAATGAATAGAGCGTAGAAGACTAAGCGGTATAGCCGTGTGGCTAAGAAGTTCAGGTGGCAACCAAGTTATTACAGGGCTTCATTTTATTACGCAGTACCTTCGAGACAAACGGCTGCCATATTCTCATGTTGATTAATGCCTTACGAGATGGAAATTGTGCGGAAGTCTGTCGTATATTATTTTATCATCTCTAGCCCGAGTACTGTGGACACACACACACACACATATATCAACGAACGATGTAAACATCGGTGAGAAAACCGAAAAACCAGTGCTTCGTGAGCGAAGTTCCCTGCGATATTTGCTCAGCTGCGAATTATAGGGTACTCCTGTCAATCTGACCGCCAGAAAGGCAGTAGTCCCCTGGAAGCATGTGATAAACAACACTATTGTTTACTAATTATAATTAAAAAGGTGATTAATTAAATCAAAGGAAAATACAGTTTCGATTTTAGGTGATAATGGAAACTGCTGAATGTTATTCGGTAAGTTATGAACGTCACAGAATCCTGTTTTAGGGGCTCGGCAACATTCTGTGCCCTTGTATAAGGGACTTATTTTATGTTGCTTCAGTTCACTCAACTAAAAATGAATATCAGTGCTAACTGACAGATTAACTTTGCGACGAACTAGCATCATTTTCTGAAAGAAGTCTTGTGCTGACAGTTGCTTAAATGCGACGGGAACTAGAATAAGCTCCGGTATAATTGGGACTTATCTCTGTCGGCTTGAGACAGACTTCAGTCTTTTGTTTTTAATTTTTATCCCAATCTAAAGAAGCCATTATAAAAAGTTTATGTCGTGTGTACGGTAGCGAGAAATCAACAGTTGGTTAACTATATTCCTATTTGTTTCATGAACGTCATTCATTTCCTTTATCGTACGTTACACCGCTTCGGACGGTGGAATAGCAGAATCGTCAGAGCGTCGAATAAAATGCCTTGCAGTATTTATTTCGGCTGTTTATGTACTGAGTTCAGTTTCCATTGAGGTCAACTTTGTCTTTTAATTCCCTTATGGTCGATAAAATAAAGTACACGAGTCGATGTTAGAAGCAATCATATGGTATGAAAAAAATGATGCAGTTCCTGTAGACATTTGCATGTCACAGCCCTGAGAGATTGATTAGAACACTGCAGATGATGTTCCTCTGGAACTTTTACTGAAAATGCGAGCAAAGAAGTTGTTCTAGAGAGGACTGCTGCTATGAAGGGGAGCAACTGAGAAAAACGTTTAGTTCACCGTCTGGAAATATAATACATGAAAGATACTGTTCTAATTGTTGTTTAGTCCCAGATCATCCCTAAACGAGCAGGCTTACGATCAAAGGCATTCAGGAGTGCATGTAGGACTACATTATTAAATGTCTTTCCTTTCTTAAGTTGGTAGTGTAAAGATTTAGGCTATAGTTTATAGCAAGGGGCATGCGACAACATAGTGACTCGTTGACTCTGAGTGATGATGTGGGAAGTGAGAAGATGCATCGATTTCATTCGTGTGCAGGTAGTTCGCTGTTGACAAATAATCAAAGGTATTCCAGCTAAGACCACCCAATCTTTTAAGGAACATGTAGGACTACGTTATTGAATGGATTAAGGGAGATTGATTGCAGTTTCATGTCAGTCGAGCGACCACAGTGGCTCATTGACTCGGAGTAATGATGTAGGAAGTGGGTCGATTTAATTCGGGAGCAGGTTGTTGTTGTTGTTGTTGACACTCCGTCGCTTACGACGTCGAGGGTTCCAGTTGATCCGATCAACGGAACAGCCTGCTCGTGAAATTAACGTGCAAGTGGCTGAGCACTCCACAGACACGTGTACCCTTAACATAGTTCTCGGGGATATTCAGCGGGACACAGTGTGACCAGGCTGACCCTTTGAATTACAGGCACAACAGAAACAGGAAGTAGGAGTGAGAGAAAGCTGTGGTGAAAGAGTACAGCAGGGTTCGCCACCATCCCCTGCCGGAGCCTCGTGGAGCTTTAGGTGTTTTCGCTCATTAAACACACACAACGTCCGGTCTGGGAATCGAAACCGCGATCCTACGACCGCGAGTCCACTGCTCTAACCACTGGGCCATTGCGCCTCCATTCGGGAGCAAGTAGTTCACAAGCAATGGCTGATTAAAAGAGCAGAGATTATTACAGACAAAGAACATTGTGCATAGATGGGCTATTGGCAATAAGTTATCGAATAAGGGATTTCGTGTCAGTTATATGTAAGTTAGAGCTAAAATATTTAGTGAAGTGAACACCGTTTGGCGCATTAAGAATGTAATTAGAAATAATCAAGCGATGAGTAAATGACAAGGTTAGTATCATATTGGTTTCAAATTTTGGCACAAGGCCAGCAATTTCGGGGGAAGAGGTTAAGTCGATTACATCGAAGCCAGTGTTCAACTGGTACTTATTTTATCGACCCCGAAAAGATGAAGTTGGCCTCGGCGGAATTTGAACTTAGAACGAGAAGACGAACGAAATCCCGCTTAGCATATTATCTTGCGTGCTAACGATTCTGCCGCCTTAGGTTAGTAAAATATTTTTTTCTTTATTGCCCACAGGGGGCTAAACATAGAGGGGACGAACAAGGACAAAAGGATTAAGTCGATTACATCGACCCCAGTGCATAACTGATACTTATTTAATCGACTCTGAAAGGATGAAAAGCAAAGTTGGCCTCGGCGGAATTTAATCTCAGAACGTAAAGACATACGAAATACCGCTAAGCATTTCGCCCGGCGTGCTAACGTTTCTGCTAGCTCTCCGCCTTAGGTTTGTAAAATATTAATAATATTAATATTTAATATTATTTTAGTTATTAAGGCAGCAAACTGGCAGAATCGTTTGCACGCCAGGCGAAATGCTGAGCGGTATTCCGTCTGTCTTTTAAAGTCCTGAGTTCAAATTCCGCCAATGTCTATATATATATATATATATATATATATATATATATACATACACACACACACACACATATACATAATATATATATACGCATATATATATGTATGTATGTACATTGTATAAAGATACGAGCTACCAATAGTTTCTTGCTTTGAGTCGCGGCTCTAGGAAGGTTTTTTATAACATGCTTTGTGTCTCCAAGCAATTTCAGGCTCAGATTCTTAGCTGATATATATATATATATACACATATATATATATATATATAACCCAAGGATCGAGAGCGAGAAGCTCTGTAAGTAGATTTGAATAAATGTAATTTCGCTCTACTTAACAATATTGCTTATATTTTTCGCTGCATTGCAATTAACAACAGAAGAAAAACTTAATTATTCCTCTCTCTCATTTCTTCCTCTCTCCTATCTCTCTCTCTCCCCTTCCCTCTGTTTCTCATCCCTCTGGAATCTCTAAATACACAGGGCTATTAATAAGATCTTTTACCATTTATATAACCCAGCTAATAACAGTGGTCATTTAAAGTAAATTCAACTCCTTAATGCACATCACGTCTTCCCCTTCGCCGACCCTTACTCCCTCCCGCTTCCCACATTCTCTCAACAGCCTAGATCCACTTCCACGTAGTATTCATTAAAGTCCATCGACTCCAGTTTCCCCATTGATTGCCCACATTAGTATTCCAAAGCAGCAGGTTTGTTGCCCTGACGATCATTCTGATAAATTGCCCATATCATCCCGGGCAGATGAACTGATATATGCGTAAAAAGGAACAGTATTATTATTATATTATGCAACTCTAAGGGCAGTGAATAACTTCTATTCTCTTGATGATAATACTTTTCTAAACGTGATTTCGAGTTCAATCCTACCGCGTAGCACCTTAGGCAAATGTTTTCGACTATAATCCCCGAGCCGCCTAATGTTTTTTGAGTGAACTTATTAGACGGGAACAGTGTGGAAGCCCGTTGCTCCAGTTCACTCAGCTGGGAAAAATGAGTAACCCGGCTACAGACCGGCATCTCGTCAAAGGTATATAATTCTTCAACACTGGTAGATAGGAAACCGTTAAGGCAAGTTAGTTTGTAAGTAAACAGAGATTAAACAATCTGGGCGGCGAGGACGGGTTATCTCCCTTAGATCATAAGGGTTAAAAGTAAAAGGAAAAAGGGAATTTCGTGCTTAAGTTGCTTTTAGCTCGAAAGGACCTTTCCAGACCGAATCGATGAATAGGGAATCCCATGATTGCAGCAGGTAACGTTTGAAATAAATGTAGGGACTGTAAATTTCTTGCTGTGAATTCAGTAATCCTGATTTCAGGGAGTATTTGAGGATCCTTGCCCGTTTAGGTATGCAAAGCTTGCGGCGTCCGCTCCCGTTGATATAAGATTCCGACCGCTCTATGATCCACCACTTGATGTTGTATGGGGTCCCTTCATCTTTGAGGCGGTACACACGGCTTGCCAGGGATGTGACGAATCGTCTTTCCAGAATCCTAAAAGAGGACCTGTGGTTGTACAGACGGCGCAGCAGTCCCGGCTGACCAGATATATTTCCGAATTTGAGTGTTGGTTGTATTCACGCTTATGGCGCATCTTCGGTCGGTTCCAGGCCTGGAGATGTTGTTGCTGCTGGTGTTCGGGTATTTGGCGTCAGTACTGGTATTTCTGCCGCTGTCGCTACTGCCGTTGCGTCGATGCATACATACATTCATATATACAAACATACGTACGTACGTATATATGTATGTATGTATGTATGTATGTATGTATGTATGTATGTATGTATGTATGTATGTATGTATGTATGTATGTATGTATGTATGTATGTATATATATATATATATATATATATATATATATATATATATATATATATATATATATATATATATATATATATATATATATATATAAAGGTATTCACAGCAAAATAATAAAGCTATTTGAAAAATGTGTAAATAAAAACCCTTCAAAATTGTAACAAAAAATAAAATAAATGTTTTTATATATAATTTAAAGCTAAACGAACTTTATAATCATTGTTTCAATCATAATTTAGATATCCTGATATGTCTTTTATTAGGTTAATTATTTTGGTATGACTGAATATATATTTTATCATCCAATTTAAGTTCCTATTCCCAAGGGAATTTCGCATATATTATCTATACTCACTTCGTTAATGAGTTCTCATGCGTCCTGCAATGCGCTATTAAATTAGTACTCTATTGTTATATTCTGGACATTATTCAATTTTAATAATATAGCTTAATTGATATTTGGTTGTTGCTATGATAGTGCTACTACAGCAAGCGGTCTACTGCAGTATCTGTAGTCAACGGAACTCTAATGCAAGGGTTTAAATGTAAATAATAACAGGATAATATTAATGTTGCTAATATTAATTATGTAGCATAATTAGCATAATTCTCAGGATGACTAAGTGCTTGGTCATTAGATTATTCAACTGTGTAAAAAAAAAAAAAAATCCTGCGTAATATGCGTTTCAAATTTTTGGCACAAGGCCAGCAATTTCGGAGGAGAGGGTAACTCGAATACATCAATTCCAGTACTCAACTGCTCCTTATTTTATCGAGTCCGAAAGGATGAAAGACAGTCAACCTCGGCAGAATTTAAACTCAGAACGTGAAGACTGATGAAATGTTGCTAAGTATTTTACACGGCATGCTAAACGATTCTTCCAGCTCGTCGCCTTAAATTCTGCTTAGTATTCAAGATCTTATACTCTAGTGTATAACAATACATGTGATATGGTCGCAAGCTGACAGAATCGTTTGATCGTCGGACAAAGTGCTAAGCGGCGTTTCTTCCATTTTCTTTTACGTTCTGAGTTCAAATGCCGCCGAGGTCAGCTTTCTTTTTTATCCTTCCGGGGGTCGATGAAAGTCAAGTACTAGGGTTGACGTAATCGACTTGTCCTTCCCCTGAAAAATTACTGACCATGTACCAAAATTAGAAAGGATTATAATGCAGGTCACCGAGTTCAAATCCCTCCGAAGTTAAACTTTCCCTTCAATCTTTTCTGGCTCGTTAAAAGTAAAGTACCAATCAAGTACTGGAGTCAATTTTGAGGGTGACTTGGCAGACTTGTTAAATCATCGAACAAAATATTTTGTGGTATTGTTCCGATTCTTTACGTTTTAAACTCCAATCTCGTGGAGCTTAATTTTGCCTTTCATTCGTCGGAACAGGGGAAGCGTGATAAAATATCATCGAAGTACAGCGGTCTATATAACCAGCTATTCCTTTTCAAAACTTCTGGCAGAGTGTCTATGTTAGAAACAATTATTATTATAGTATATTGGTGGAATCGTTAGAGCATCGGCAGAGACGCTTTGCGATATTTGTTTTAGTTCTTTACGTTCTAAGTTCAAATCCTACCAAGATCAGGTTTTACCTTTCGTCCTTTTGGAGAGCAATAAGATAAAGTAACATTCAAGAACTGTGGTCGATGAGTTCCACTAATCCCATCTCCTCAAAATTGCTTGCCTTATGCCTACATTAGAAACAATTACTTTATTGGTGGATTGACGCAATCGTTAGAGTGTTGGGCAAAATATCTTGCGCTAATCGTAGCGGTTCTGTATATATTGAGTTCAAATTAAACCAAGGCCAACTTTACCTTTCATCTTCTCGAGAGTTAAGTCGATATAGCTGAGAGCTCTCGATTCTCAAATTTCTGTCTTAGAGACCCTACAAGAAATGACAGTAGCACTATGTTTTGTTTTATACGATGATCATTTGTGAATTCTATGGTGTAATTTTTTTTATTATCCTGTTGCGTAAATATCTCAAGTAGACTGCAAATTATAGAGTAAATATACTACGTAGACTGCATATCATAACGTAAATATGTTTGGTAGACTGCACATTATCGTTATAAATATATCTGATAAACTACTAAGGGATTTGGTAGTTCCCTCCATGTCTCGAGCAACAACTTAGGGATTTTCCTCATCGTTGTGATAAGTTGTCTCAGAGCTTCCTTTTTCTCCAGAGACAAAACGCTTCCATCGTTGTCTCATGCTGGGAGGCTTGCTTCGTTGGTTATAGTAACTGCTAAGGGACTTCTCTTGCTAGATTGCTTGGCTCGACTGAACGAGTAGATGTTATCCTCATCTCGAATGAGCTCCTGAGGGCTTCGCTTTTTGTCTTAGATAAGTTCTTAGGCAACTCCATCGTTGTCTCAAATTCATGGGGGACTCCTTTGTTTCAAACGCGTGTGGAGCTCCCTCGTTATTTCGACTGGCTGTTTAAGAACTCCCCCTCGGTTATTTATATTATGTTGAACTCTGTGTAACAAAGTCGAAGAGACGAAAATCTCGGTAACCTGCGATCTCGAAACGGTTAGAAGCCACGGTTGAAATCGTTTCATTTCACATACCTGCGTAATACTGTTTGGTATTTTACATTATCTCACAACACACCAAACTTCTATTTCTGCCAATAGAAACGGTAGTTACACCACCGAAATAAATGCTTAAAGGTGCATAGTTATGTACTCCTTATATTCTGAATTCAGCTATTGATTTTAAGAAACTACCATCTATGGCTTAAAGTCGATTAAATCGACTTTATTCACACTTCAAATTTGGCTTTGCACCAAAGATAGATACAACAACGTAAATAATAATAGTAGTAGTAGTAGTAGTAGTAGTAGTAGTAATAATAATAATGATAATGCTTTTGTAACCTATATTCTCAAAACCTTTGGGTTTCTTGTTTTATTTTTTAAAAATCAAGAGTGAAAACCCAACAGAAACGGGAGCTGGGTTGAACGATAACATTACTCTATAATACTTACCCTAGGTAGGTATTTGCTATCTAGCTGATATCAAAGGAATAATAGTTAAAACATGTTCGCAATAATAAGTGTCGCATGGTGGCAATAAACGCAATTACCAAACTTTCATTTATAAATCCGTTTATTATTTAGTTATTTTGCATTTCAAATTGTACATTTATACCTAGAAATTTTCAACAACTGCACGCCAGAAGAAATAGGAAAAAAATTCCCAGAGTTAAACTTAGCTCTTGTGATGCAAATATTCCATTTACACTAAGCAGACTTCAGTTTCTACTTCGACTTGCATATTCAATAACAATTAATAAGGCTCAAGGGCAAACATTTGAAAAAGTTGGAATACATTTGCCTCAACCGGTGTTTTCTCATGGCCAATTATATGTCGCATTTTCAAGAGCACGTGCTACGAACAATATCAAAGTAAGAGTTATGACATTCAATTAGGATAACAGACAAGGCTAAAAACGTGGTGTGACATACACACAAAGTATTGTCTACCATGCAGTACTGTGAAGAAGACCATCGCATCAGCTAACATCAACGGCACACCAGCCTCTCCATCATTACACACCCACATTACACCTTTAAGATCGGGGAACCAGTTAGGGCTCACTGGGTCTCACTCGGCATACCAGCAAACCACAAAATCGCACCAGCAAGCATCATCACTACCTGCAAGCTCGTAATATATGTATGTATGTATGTATTTATGTATTTATGTATGTGTGTGTATGCATGTGTGTTTGTCCCACCACTAGCATTGCTTAAGAACCGATGTTGGTGCATTTCCTCCCGTTACTCCACTTTTCCCTCCTCGGACTTTTCTAGGATGTCCTTCCTCCCTCCCCTTGGAACTTTCCAGGAAGTCTCACTCCCCTCCTCAAATTTTTCCAGGAAGTCCCCCTCCTTGGACTTTTCTAGGAAGTCTTTCCCCCTCCTCCCCTTCCTAGACCCTTCTCGAACTTTTCCAGGAAGTCCTTCCTCTACTTCGTCCCTCTTCTCCTCCTCCTTGAACTTTCAAAGAAGTCCTCCTCCCCCTCCTTGGACTTTTCCAGGAAGTCCTACCTCACCTTCCTTGGACTTTTCTAGGAAAACCTTCCTCCCCTTCCTTGGACTTTTCCAGGAAGACCTTCCTCGGACATTTCCTGGAAGTCCTTCCTACCCTGCTTCCTCCTTCTTGGACTCTTCCAAGAAGTTCTCCCTCCCCTTCCCCATTCTCCTCGGAATTTTCCTGGAAGTCCCTATCCGCTCCCCTCGGACTTTTTCAGAAAGTCCTCCCTCCTTTCCCTTACTCCCCTTTAGTAATGCAGGAGAGTCTTCAATTAAAATACATTTTATTTTCGCAAATAACAATATAATTAGTTTACACAGACGTACATAGATTTACATATACATATATAACCATACATACACACTGATATAGTGTAATTTAGCTGTTTAGCAGAAGAGACTGACAGAATAAGCACCAGGCTTACAGGGAATAAATCCAGGGGTCAATTTCTTCGACTAAAGGGTGCTGCTACAGCATGGCCACCGTCAAATGACTGAAACAAGTAAAACAATAAAAGAATGCCAGAAAAACGTTCTGTACCATTAAACCAAGAAGGTTCTTTGAATATGTACGATGTATTCTAAGGTTAAATAGTAATTCTGTTTACGTTTGCGTAACTGAGATATTTTGGTTGGATTATATAGTCATTCGTGTTACATTACTTTCTATATTCTGTAACTGTCACAATATACTTTTCTAGGCCTGAGATTTTTGTGGGGAGGGGGCCAGTTGATTAGATCGACCCCAGTACACAACTGGTACTTAATTTATCGACCTCGAAAGGAGGAAAGGTAAAGTCGACCTCGGAAGAATTTGAACTCAGAACATAAAGACAGACGGTCATAATATGCAAACATTTCTCATGGCACCAGTACACTAGTTTATATATGCTTACATATTTTGTTTTCCGTGAATTTTTCACGGGTCCAGGTAGAAAAAGTAATAGTACTCCGTACTAGTACTTCTACAACGACTGCTACATCTGTTTGGTAGATGTAGCAGAAAGCCAGATTAAATGCCTTACGGTATCAAGTTACGTCCCTTTATGCTCTGGATCGGAGGGATTTCCATTTTATCTTTAGTAATGGATGTATTGGTGTCAATTCAATCGACTGTATACCCCATCTTTTGTTGGCTTGTGTCGGAATAAAAAAATCAATATTTGTATTATAGAGAGAATGCTTTTAGGTCATTCCCGATGGAAACAATTCACTCCACTTTAAAAACAAATTGCCTTTTCGGAAAAGAAAGCATGTTAGAAACCCCACTTTAGCTTCTAATCTAAAATATAAGGCAAACAAAGCGCAATATGAATATTCGATTTCTGTTTGAGGCTAGTTCACTTCGCAATAGCAGTTAGTATCCCTTTGGGGAAACACACGAACAGCAGAATGTTTGATTTCATTACCTCATAAAATACAGTGTCTTTGTGTATATGCGAAAGAAAGTGGTGTTTTTATTATAATAAAATACCATCCCAGAGAGATTAGATACGTTTGGGCATAGCAAAAGGGATTTTCTTTTTGACGGAACGCTCATGTTAAAACAACGGATTTTGATAGGACTACAGGAAAGGAGAAAAAAATACGACCTAAGATTTTATCAAAAATCTTAGTCTAACATCGGAGACGCAGCAGTTATTATCTTTAATCTATTTACTTTCTTATTTCCAAACCTGTTCAGTTTGCTATCCTTTATTCTCCCGATATCGATAAATTTACTACTAGGACCTATATGATCAACTGTCCGCTCTTCCTGACCAAAATCTATGGTCTTGTGTATATATATATTGTTTCTGACTTAGGCATAAGGTCAAAAATTCGGAAAGAAGGGAACAAGATTATATCAACTCTAGTACTTACCTGATGCTCTCATTTATCAAGCCCTGAGGGATAGAAAGTAAAGTTGAACTCAGATTTTAGAAAAATCTGGAAAAAAAATTCTACAAGAAGCTTCGCCCGGCACTAAGGATTCCGCCATTATATTTTGCAGTATTGCTGCAACAGTAATTCTCTTTAGGAGTTATGGAAGTTTTTAATTATATCTTTATTTACTAAGTTTTGGTAGAGCATTAAAAAGGTCAAAGAACTGTAGTCTCCGATTTCAGCCCGCAAAATATAACCAAATTCCCAAAATAATATCCGACTGTATTAAAATAAAGTAATGTTGCAAAATGGAGTTCTAGATATACAAATTGACAAGATGTTAACGGATGGAATACCTTTGACTATAGATTTGTTCGATTAGAGTTGACGACCTACAGGCAAAACAGCAATAATAATAATAATAATGGATTCACATTTTGGTACAAGGCCAGCAATTTTTTCATGAAAGTGGATTGATTGATTAGATCGACTTTAGTGCTCAAATGGTAATTTATTTTATCGACCGTGGATGGATGAAAGGAAAAGACGGAAGAAATACTGTTTGAATTTTGCCCGATTCTCTAACGGTTTTGCCAGTTAGCTGCCTCAAGAATAAAAATGATTCTTCTTTCTACATTTGAACTCAGAGCGTAGAGCCGGGAGAAATGCTGCAAAGCATTTCTCCCAACATGCTAACAATTCTGCGAGCTTGCTTCCTTAAGAATAATATCAATTGTTTCTACTATAGGCACAAGACCTGTAATTTAAGGGCAGGGGGCTTGTCGATTAATTACATCGACTTCAGTATTCAACGGGCACTCATTTTATCGATACCGAAAGATGAAAGTCAAAGACGACTTCGGCAGAATTTGAACTCAGACCATAAAGACGGACGAAATGCTGCCAATCGTTTTGTCCGCTGGGTTAACGAGTTTGCCAGCTCACTGCCTTAATAATAATAATAATAATAATAATAATAATAATAATAATAATAATAATAATAATAATAATAATAATAATAATAATAATAATAACAATAACATTAGCAATTACATGTCAGTCTGGTAAGGATATGTCGTTTATCAAGACAACAATTCCAGAACCTGTAATTTCTCGAATGGTATACGAAAAGCATCTATTCTCTCACTCCTCTCTTGAATCTTTACCTACACAACTTTCCTATACCTACACTATAAGAACAGTGGAATAATTGAGTAAGAGAGATTTAAGAAAAAAACTGTTCTATCAGGATTTTGTGGGCGTTTTATTATAGCGTCCAGTGTTCTCTAGATTTGAATCTAGTACATCATTTATTTGAAGAATGTCATTGTTAATATCTGAAAATAAATTGTCTAAGAATGCCGGATATGGGAATGGAATGAAAAAAACCATAAGCAACGTCAAAAGCAATATTATGAATTTGCCTTGAACTTCGCGCAGAACAACCGGATAAGAGGTGGATTGAAAATTTTTAATGCGTTTGTGGTAATGAATTACATGAAAAGAATGGAATGAATGAATGACTAAATGAAAGATGAATCCATTGTTATTAAACATAGTTTAAACGAATTGGTATAATAGTTTAAACAAACGCTCCTCCAGAAAATATTTTCTATCAGGAACGCACCGGATTCTTTTGGGATTTTTTTCTCCTTCAGTCATCGAAACAATGTTTTAAAAAATTCAATTTATCTTTTGAAAAATCACAATAAATAAATAAAACAAAAAATGTTAACATTGATGAAATGAACTTATTGAACTGGTCGAATATTTGCTGAGAAACTAATCTATCTTTGAAAATTGATCGTAATCGCAAAACCGATAGCGAGTTTGGTTCTGAATTAAATAACAACAAAAAACAACGAAATATTCTTTTCTGAAGTTGCATTTGTTGTTTATTATTCTTTGTTTTGTTTTCATTGTTTCAAAGATTTTTCAAATTCATTTTTTCCTTTCGGTTTTACTTTGAAGAATATTATTGAAAATATTGCTTTAAAAAATAAATAAAGAAAGAAAAAGACAAGAAAAAGAAAAATATGAAAAGAAGAGAAAAACATGAAACCTTGTAATTTCTGTTGCCCGTTATATTCTCCAAATTAATAAATAAAATCAGATAAAATTAAAAAGCTTTTAAAAGTCTGAAGGAAAGATGCACAAGCAGAAATAATGTAGATTATATTACTGTAAAAAAAACCAACAATGATTTCCTGTACATTCTCAAAACTAGAAGGAATTATAATAAATTATATCGGCTCCAGTATCTGACTGGTGTTTAATTTGTCAAGCTCGTAGGAGTGAAGGAAAATGCATTGTGGGATGAAGACGAGTTCTTCACTCTTGACTGGGGTGGTAAAGTACCTTATACTCTTTACTCTTTACTCTCTTTTACTTGTTTCAGTCATTTGACTGAGGCCATGCTGGAGCACCGCCTTTAGTCGATCCCAGGACTTATTCTTTGTAAGCCTAGTACTTATTCTTTCGGTCTCTTTTGCCGAACCGCTAAGTTACGGGGACGTAAACACACCAGCATCGGTTGTCAAGCGATGTTGGGGGGACAAACACAGACACACAAATATTATATATATATATATATATATATATATATATATATATATATATATATATATATATATATATATATATATATACATATATACGGCGGGCTTCTTTCAGTTTCTGTCTACCAAATCCACTCACAAAGCTTTGGTCGGCCCGAGGCTATAGTAGAAGACACTTACCCAAGGTGCCACACAGTGGGACTGAACCCGGAACCATGTGGTTTGTAAGCAAGCTACTTACCACACACCCACTCCTCTACGCCTCAGAGAGAATATGACGACCATCATCCTATAACTCCTGCAAGGAGTAAGGGCATTTTCTCATTCCACATCTCTTATAAGCAGAATATCACATATACCTGTGTCGACCTTTGTACTGCGTACCTCAGAATTTTCCAAAATCTGCTTTAGAACGATCAAGGCGACTTTTTCTTTCTTGATTTCGAACGGCACCCTTGATTTCTCCGTCAGTTTTTCTTCTTGGAACTTCGACCATTCTGTTCGTTTTGTCACACTTGCGAACTAGCTAGACCCAGCAGCCACCTTGCTACGACTCTTGTTGATGTTGTATTACTGCTTGAGGCAATAATGCCAATTGCTGTAGAGGAAGCGTTTGTGACGGAGTTGTACTGCTTGATGTTATGAGACTTAGCTGAACTCGTGCTCGGTCTGGTGGTGTGTTGTTGTTGTTGTTGATGCTGTTGCTCTCGAAACTCGTCATAGTGTTGTTGCCTTGCTATTGTTACTGGATGTTTTACTGTTGTTATTATTACCGCCGAAAAGCAGGCGGTAAGCTGGCAGAATCGTTAGCACGCTGGACGAAATGCTTAGTGGTATTTCGTCTGTTACTTCGTTCTGAGTTCAAATTCCGCTGAGGTCGACTTTGTCTTTCATCCTTTCGGGGTCTATAAAAGAAGTACCAGTTGAACACTGGGGCCGATGTAATCGACTCATCACCCTCCCTCAAAATTGCAGCCGTTGTGGTAAAATTTGAAACCATTATTATTGTCGAAAAGAAGGCCGCGAGCTAGCAGAATCGTTAGCATGCTGGGCAAAATGCTTAGCGGCATTTCGTCAGTTTTTACGTTCTGAGTTCAAATTCCACCGGCGTCGACTTTGCCTTTCATCCTTTCGGAATCGATGAAATAAGTACTTGAGCACTGGGGTTGATGTAATCGACTTACCCCCTCCTCCAAGTTTCAAGCCTTGTGCTTTTAGTAGAAAGGATTATTATTGTCGAAAAGAAGGCGGCGAGTTGGTAAAATCGTTAGCACGCTGGGCGAAATGCTTAACAGCATTTCGTCCGCCTTCACGTTGTGAGTTCAAATTCCACCGAGGTCGGCGTTGCCTTTCACACTTTTGTCGTGAATAAAAAAAGTAACCGTTGAGTCCTGGGATCGATGTAATCGACTATCCTACTCCCCAGAATTTCAGGCGTGGTGTCTATAGTAGAAAGTATTATTATCGAAAAGGCGGCGAGCTGGCAGAAACGTTAGCACGTCGGGTGAAATGCTTAACGGTATTTCGTCTGCTGTAACGTTCTGAGTTCAAATTTCGCCGAGGTACACTTTGCCTTTCATCCTTTCGGGGTCGATAAATTAAGTACCAGTTACGCACTGGGGTCGACGTAATCGACTTAATCCGTTTGTCTGTCTTTGTTTGTCCCCTCTGTGTGTGGCTCCTTGTGAGCAGTAAAGAAATAAGAATCGTTAGCACGACGAACAAAATACTTAGCAACGACAACAAAAAGTAATTGTCATCGTTGTTGCTGCTACTATTCTTATTTTTGTCACTGCCGCCCTTTTTACGACTGGGATAGATGAGAAATCGTTGTCGCTGAAAACAGAGAAGGAAATTGCTGCTGTTACTCCTAACGCTTGGCTGGTTTGCTGCTCTTAATTTCCTCCTCACTCTTGAAGATCATGTTGTTATTCATAGAAGTGCCTCCCTGCTGCGTTTCAACGCAGCCGTATGTTATCGTCAGAGTATACACACTTATGTACAAGCCATGATAGCTGGGTGTAGAAGAACCACTGGAGCTGCACTTGCCTGGCAAGTTTTTCTGGTCAAAGCGAAAAAATGGCTTCAACCAAAATTTTTCGTAGAGTTGTTACTTCTACGCCAGCTATCATGGTTGACTTCCACCATGCATCCATCATTAAACATCAGACTAACTGACAGGTTTAATGCATTTGTCCGTAGACAACAAACAATGGGGAACATAGTTGTGTCTTCCTTAATGGAAGGAGATATGGAGTGTTTCAAACCCTCTTTTCTCGAGAATATGTTAAACAATATTCACAAATAAAACAACGAAATTTGCTCGGAGAAGTTAATGGATAACGATGCAACTTCACGGACCGTCGATGTTGGAAGTCAGAGCAATTCAAACACGAAGATATTGATGATGGTGGCGGCGGCGGCTGAATAATCATCATCATCATCAATAGTAGTAGTAGTAGTAGTAGTAACGTTTTCAATGAAAAGGGAGGAAGACATTACGATTCATGTATTGGTGTAGTGACATTCATATTCAAGGCAGCCAAGTTTGTAGGTTTTTTTTGTATATCTATATACCAAAGTCCTGGTTCAAATGCTCCTATAAAAATACGAAATGCCATTTGGTGATGTTAAACCGTGTGAAAACTAAGTCAACTATTCATCTTAATAACCAGTTTATAATTCTATGCCACAGGTTCAAGGATTATTGTACTTCTCTCTAATATCACTGTTGGTTTACCTAGTTGTTGTTTCGTATGTTATCTGAATCTCACCTGTTTCATCTGTAATTCTGTTTTTAAAATCATTTTTGCTAAAGCTCTCAGCTCAAGTGTCGCTATCGTATGCTGATCTTACTAATACAATTATATAAGAAAAAAAGAACAACAAAAATCGAAATATTGATTTTCTAACTGTGATTAATAAGATCTTAGCTACTTACTTTTTAACGAGCGTCATAGAAATAAAAGGCAAAGTCAACAACGGCACTCTTTGATCGGACAAGGTAGACGAACAAATATAAGTGGAAAAAGTTAGGCATTAAGGCTGGCACATCACTGTAAATACCACTACTCTCCCAGTGCATGACATTACAATATATATATATATATATATATATATATATATATATATATATATATACATACACATGTTTGCTTCTTCTCTTCAAGAACACACACACACACACACACACACACACACACACACACACACACACACACACACACACACACACACACACACACACACACACACATACACACACAAGTATGTATGTGTATATTTTGGTTCGTAACAGACTGTTATGGATGCGTTTTCTTGTCTCGACAGGCATCGTTACCACGACAATTGTCCAAGCGTTTTTCACATAGTGAAGGGACTTAAACTTAGAAAAAGTTTACATATACGTGTTCTTGAAGGAAAGGAGCAAAACAGACACACACACACACACACACACACACACACACACACACACACACACACACACACACACACACACACACACGCACATGCTTGTACGTATGCATGCTTGTATGTATGTAAGTAAATATGTACGTGTATATATATATATATATATATATATATATATGTACGTGTGTATATATATATATATATATATATGTGTGTGTGTGTGTGTGTGTGTGTGTGTGTGTGTGTGTGTAACACATGCATGCACCATATTAGTTCAAAAATTATTTACAATCCCAACAGCAGATATATGCAAGAATATTATCAATAGTATTAGAAAGATTAAAGGCAAAAACAAACAGAAACTGCTATAATGAGAGGCACAAGAACTGTAGCAACCATAAAAGCAACGGTATGTCAATAAAAGCAGTCTATAAATATGAACATATATGTATTTTTATGTATATGTGTGTGTATGTGTGTGTGTGTGTGCGTGCATGCGTGTGTGTATGAAAATACGTATATGTTCATATATACACACGTATATACATACACACATACATGCATGCATATATATATATATATATATATATATATATATATATTCATATATATATGTATGTATACATATGTATGTATGTATGTATGTATGTATGTATGTATGTATATATATGCATGTATGTATGTATGTATGTATGTATGTATGTATGTATGTATGTATGTATATACATTTCCTGTGCGTTCCTATCTCTGTATGTTTATATTTTCCTTTTAAATTCTTACTTTTTGAAGTCTAACAGATCATTTGTACATGGAAGGAATAAAACATAAAACAAATAATTTTTGAAAAAAAAAATATAAACTCGAAATGAGACAAAAGAAAAATGGCGCCAACTTCACAAATTCCTTTCCTTTATAGTTAATTTCTCTAAAGGGTAAAAGTAAAATAAAATCAATATTCTTGTAGCTTATGTCCAACCAAACATCAATACGATGAGATTTTCGATTTTATCTTGCAAAATGCTAAAAGAATTCATGCACATGATACCTGGTACTTTGTGCTTCTTAAAGTTCGATTATTACTGAAGTAAAATAAAACTACAAATATAACAAAGCTACGAAATAAATAGATAAATAAATAAATATATAATCAAATGAAAAGAGAAGATATAACAATACAAGAAAATAAGAAAATATGGCACATCGATGAAAAAAAAAAATAATGCTGCTTTGAAAGTATTTTAGTGGGAAAATGATGATGCATTGATGAAAACGTCTTGAGAATGTTATTTGTAAATAGGAATTTAGGCCTTTGTTCAGATAATGAAAAAAAAGAAAGAAAAAAGTTTATATACAATAATATATAATAAAAAAAGAAACAACTAATAGAAACGAACCAAGTTAAATAACCCGAACAGTGCTCTGAAAGCTGGAGACTGTTGAGAAATGATGATTTAACCGTTTTATTTATTTTCTTTTATTAAACTTAAATATCGATTGTCAGATAAGAAGTACAATGAAAATGGAAATTCTATTTTACTAGAGATTCGCGTTTTATGGTTGATAGTCCAGTAAAAGATAACAACTGTCGATCACATAAAGAATCAAAGAAACAAAATAAAGGAAAATAAAATAGATAAAAAAAAAGACAATATCATAAAAAAACAACGACTAAAGCAAATTACTATAAAATTGCTGTGTTGATATATTTATTATATGCAAAACAAGGGCAGATTTCAATAGTTGTTATCGTTCCTCACTGTAGAGAGAAGTTCCTCAGCACTTAATAACATAGTCACCGAGTATTTTCATTGGTATATTCTCAGGGTGGTGGAGTTGCCGAAAGGATGAAGTGTCAGATTTAATATTTTGCTGGATATTTATGTACTTCTTTCTTTTGAAGTTTCAATGCTACCAAAACCGTCTTTGTTTTGTACGCTTCTGAACAGGTCTAGGTATAGGTGAGTGTGTCAATAAAATGAACACTAAATATAACTGGGGCCAGTCAATTTAATAGACTGTACTTCTTCCCATTAAATTATGTGGCCTTGTTTCATAGTGATGAGTATTCATAAGGTATAGCTGCTTCAGTCGCTGCAGCATGTGCAATTAACGTTGCAGTTTTGGGTTATTTATATTTGTCTTTCAGTAGTAACAACCATGTTGAGCTGGTATTAGCACTTGGCTTATGTATTGGGTTATAAATTAAGCGTTAAAAGTACTGATTCTTACCGCTGTTATTTCTCTTATACAAATTTCATATCGTTGTAGTTATATGATTTAACACATCGATGTAGGTATCGATATTTTAGACAGATTCACAAGCAGTGAAACTGAGAGATGTAATGCTCTAGTCACTTTGCCATATTTCCTCTCATTCACCAACTTATTTGGAAATACCTTTTAGAAAACACAGGCAAAGGTGTGTATATATATATATATATATATATATATATATATATATATATATATATATATATATATATATATATATATATATATATATATATATATATATATATATATATATATATATATATATATATTTATATATATATATATATATATATATATATATATATATATATATGTCCACTACAGATAAGCTGCTCTGCATTAATATCTTCTAGACATTGCCAAGCCTACAAACTAAATGCAGTATATGAGGTATTACGCTTCATAGCGAATCACAGAAAAATTATTCGCCCTGGACCTTGATGGAAATATTTTACATTAACTATAGGCACATTATAAATTGTGTAAGTCATATAGAACAAGGCGGTTGGACCAAGAGAATTACTAACCCAACCAGTCTGATTTAATTTACCATCAAATAGACCTACATCCCAGCTACATAGCCTGTATAACTATTTGACACTAATTTTGAGATAATTCCAAAGTAACTTTTCTTCTAGTCATGTTATAGTTTGTCTTGGCTATGTATACAGCACAAAACGTTTCCACTCCAGACTATTATTTTGAATCCCTTTATATTTGCTGATATAGTTTTTGAATTATTCAGTTGCTAATTTCTCGATATGCACTAGAAAGTCTAGTTTCAAAGAACAAATATTGACTCAATGAAAGTTATATAATGTCAAATAGATTGGAAAAGACTATCATTCTTCGCACTATTAACTTCCTCTTTACAGATTAAACAATTTTTAAAATTTACATGTACACTACGTTTCTATCAGTTTAATCGAATTTTCTGTTTCCTCAATTAATTTTTAATCACTTGTGCTTCGACCAGTGGTGTTGGTTTATGTGTTTTCTTAGAAGTCCACGGCTAGACAGTCGCTCTTTGATCAACTTGAAACTTCCTTTTATTTGAAGGTTGACTGTAGTCATTTTGGCATTACTTGCTTATTAAGTTAAGCGGTTTGATGTTTCGCCAGCTTTTGAACTTCTAACCATAGTTTGCAAGTTTCGGGTGCATACCAATAGTTGATTAAATCTCAGAGATGCTATATGCAGCGCTTCTTTTACTAAGTTTTCACTGTAGTTCTTTGTCAGTTATAAACATTTCATTCTCTATCAGTTTCTTTCCTTGTATCATATGTGTTCAGCCATTTATGACTTACATGCTTCTAAGCCAAAAGAAACATTTAAAATTTTCCTCTATTTTCGCCCTGACTTTTTTTACGTTTACATACATACCAAGGGCGAAAAAAACCTCTTATCGTTTCAATCTAAGACCGGTTCTGGCATTGTTGAATCCATTTTTCTCAATCTATTTACAATAGAGATAGCTTCTTTCTTCGCCAAATCCTACAATTTTTCAACAAGGCTCTACAATAATCATTGAAAACACACTGAAGTGTGTTCCATTCTCAAGAAGAGTAATACTTCTTACATTTTAAAAGTGCATGAGACGTTATAAATGTAGTTTTTATTGCCAGTCATTTGTGTTAAGATTAACTTTGGTGAGCATCATCTAACTACTATTCTATGAAATGTCCGTAACACATTGAGAGGCACAGTGGAAACTTGAAAAAATATCTTTGTATTTGCAGAAAAATCAATATAAATAACCCCAAACTGCAACATTGATTGTACATGCGTCATTGGCTTAGCAGATAATAATAAATAAAGCTTCCTAGTTTGAATGCAATCTTGTACAATTTATAGAAGACGCCCAATCACAATCAGGGATCAAACCAACCGAAACAATTTTTTCTGTAATACTCCAAGCGTAACTACCAACTTTTGATAATTCAAATCGATTAATTTCGCAATTCAGAGTCTTTGCTTTATTTTCCTTCGCGTTGACCCTTCTTGACACATTTGTATTCATCTTTGGTCTTTTCCCATTGAACGATTGTCAATATCAATTATATTCTATGGTAACACAATTTGAAACGCAAAATACCCTCTCCTCGAGCAATAGTAAACAAATTATGAATAATTACGTTGATAAATATTTCTCACCAGTATAAATTGCTTGAAAAATATGTATAATTTCTGACCCGATTGTCATACTAGGTAACCTAAAAAGTAGTAACTCCTTTTCAGTTCGCTTTTCAGATTTCCACTTGGACACAGTTTATAAATACACCCGCACATACACGCGCAGTCATACACGCACATACATTCGTGCACGCGCGCAAAGTGAAACTTAGAGAGAAATAAATCTGAGTTGCGAGTGATATGTATTCGAACCAAAAAATTGAATGGAGTTATTTAATACTACACAAGATAAAATTTTGATTTATCAAAAATTATTCTCGTTTCCGAAGAACGTATACCAATCAGTTGGTAGCATTTGGAACCGACTCTAAATGAATTGAGAAGATGACCTTAAGAATCAAGAATTCTCAAAACCGTTAAGGGAAAGGCAGTCTGATTGTCTGAGGACAAGAGGACAACTGTGGATGCATGTTTCTGACTCATGCATCACTAGCACCGCAATGACTTTATTCCGTGTCTCCAGAAGAACGGTATACATAGACATATACAAAAAAAAAGTAGAACACATTATATATATATATATATATATATATATATATATATATATATATATATATATATATATATATATATATATACACACACGCACATTATATGTATAGGCGAAGGTGTGGCAGAGTGATAAGACGCTTGCTTCCCAACCACATGCGTCCGGGTTCATTCTCACCGCGTGGCACCTTGGGGAAATATCTTCTACTATAGTCTCAAGCCGCTCAAAGCATGTGAGTGGATTTGGTAGACGGAAACTGAAAGAAGCCCGCCGTATGTATATATATATACATATATGTATGTATATACATATATAGTAAATAAGAAAACGGATACGATATAAAATCGACATACATCAGCCAGTAAACTTTCAAGTATGTCTATTTATTCAATTGTAAAAGATGAATACACATACATGTAGGAGTTATACAGATTAGCGAGTGGAAAAAGCTGGTAACTGCATAGACAAGGGTGTTAATACATATAAGTATGTAGAAACATATGAGCAACTGAGTGCTCGTTCATGGTTGTTTATAGATTGATAGATTGATTGTAGATATACATGTATTCTGTCAAGTAAATATGTAAATTATTACCTAGTTAGCAAGTAGATAGACAAATAAAAAAAGTACAGCAAGTCCCCTGGACATTATTTTCTTGAGTCCTAGGACACATAGGTTTGATTGCTCGGTTTCCATGGTGTATGAGTGACCCAAATGGCTACATTCCTACCTGAACGGTGTACATATCGCCCGTAACTCTTGTTATTGAGATAAAATAAATCGTAACATAGTAGAGGTAATGGAAATTGTTCCTGGAAAAGGTTAGTATACTGGGACGTGCCACCTAGGTAGGCGAGGTAGGTAAGGTAGGCAGTTGTTACCTTGAATAAAATAGATCGATAGCAACATTTTCCTTATGGCAAAATATGCACCGAATTCAATAAAATTATGAAGGTTACTATGATTACTATGCATAAAATGCAAAATATTTTATTTTTTGGTAGGTTAGGAAGGCAAAATTCTCCCCTTCCTTTTGGTCTTAATATTTAAGCTACGCATAATACTGCTGTTGTACACATGCTGCGTACATTCCTACAACAACGTTTTCTGTACGTGATATAAAGGCAGAAGTAAATCTGCCTTCAACTCAGCCATGCGGCTGTTTCACTTATTTTTTGTGTGTTTTACTACATAAATGTCACCAACTGCCTACTCTGAGTAATAACTGACAGCACGTGCTTGTTAGTATATAGCAAAAATGAACATAACTATAATGTGTCCCACTTACGCTGAAAGGATAATTTTATATAAATTATTTTTCATTGTAGTTAAGAAATTTAAAGTAATGAAATGGTTTATTTGTTAATAAGTAAAAGCTTTACATGTTAAAGTAATGGGTATAAAAATATTTGTGATTGTTGATTGTAATGAGAGGGAAATGAATGTAAATTTATGCATAATAAAATTTAACTTTTGTACGTTTTGCATAATGCTTTGATAATGTTAGCTGATGAATATCATTTTCACGAAACAGGAAGATTTATTTGTTTTAGCATATATATATATATATATATATATATATATATATATATATATATATATATATATATATATATATATATATATATATATATGTATATATATATATATATATATATATATATATATATATATATATATATATATATATATATATATATATATATATATATATATATATATATATATATATATATATATATATATATATATATATATATATATATATACATACATATATATATACATACATATATATATATATATATATATATATATATATATATATATATATATATATATATGCGCAGCTGAATGAATTGCAGCAACGCGTGAAATAAAGTGTTTGGCTCAAGAAACGCACCGCTCGGTCCGGGAATCGAAACTACGAAGAGCTTGCGGTCGTAAGTACCACATCCTAACAACTAGGCCATGCACTTTCACCGACAAACAGATTAACAGGCATTCGCACACTGAAGGCGGCTACTTTCACTAAGTAAATATGTAAATGGTAAGAAAGCGACTAGGCACACACACACACACACACACACACACACACACACACACACACACACACACACACACACACACACACACACACACACAGTAGGAGAGTGAGTGAGAGAGAGAGAGAGAGAGAGAGAGAGAGAGGAGGAGGTAGGGAGAGAGAGAATTAGATAAATTGATAGATATGCAGATATACAAATAACAGTAAAGATTCATACAAAAAGAGAAAGGGAGAGAGTGAGAGAGAGAGAGATCGACAGTCAGAAAGAGACTTCCAGAGATAGATCGATTAAAGGCCGAGAGAAAGGTAAGCCCGCTGTCATTGTTGAAGGTTAAAATCAATGTTTTATTTGTTTTGTCTCCATTTTTGAATATTTCTAGATAATATGGGAAGAAGTGGTGTCTGGTGATCGTTGTAATATGAAAAACCAATCAGTTGACAAGGGCTTAAAGAGATTTTGAAATTTTCCTTTGATTTCACAAGAATTTATTTTATCAAATGAATATAGAATAGACCAATTGAATGGAACAAATCCCACGGAGAAGCTATGAATGTAACAACCTCTGCTATGTTCTCCCCCTTTATTGATGTCAATCGGGTTAATAGATAGTGTCCAGCACGCAGAACTGTTTTATGTATATTTCCCTAAAAAAGAAAAAAATGGCGAACTGACAAAAATCGTTAGGACGACAGACAGATTGCATTGCGATATTTGATTCAGCTTTCTGCGCCCTGATATCAAATCTCGCCGCAGGCAACTTTACTGTCCACCTTTACGGTGTCGACAAATAAAGTACCAGTCAAGCACCGAGACAGGTCTTTCTCTCTGTCTGTCTGCCTCTCGGAATCGACTACATTGCGCCGAAAGGTCGTAGGAACCGTTCACAGAAATGGAGAAGAAACAAATGAAGGATTCGCAAGTCTTCCTATGGAAAAAAAAATTATAGCCTGAAAGAAAAGACATTGGTGACACGAACTGTACAAGGACAGTCTCATATGCATTACAGAATGGAACGGAAGTTAAAAAAAAGTAAAATAAGTTATCTCTCTGTTCTGTAGCAACGTGGTTAAAATCTTGCGTTAGAAATATAAATTTTGAGTTCAATGTTGGCCTATATATATATATATATATATATATATATATATATATATATATATATATATATATATATATATATATATATATATATATATATATATATATATATATATATATATATATATATATATATATATATATATATGCGTTAGAAATATAAATTTTGAGTTCAATGTTGGCCTATATATATATATATATATATATATATATATATATATATATATATATATATATATATATATATATATATATATATATATATATATATATATATATATATATATATATATATATATATATATATATATATATACATATAGGCTCAGACATGTATGCGTGGTAAGAAGTATTGTCTCAATGACATGATTCCGGGTTCAGCCCTACTGCATGGCACCTTGAGTAAGTGTCTTTTACTATAGTTTCGAGCCGACCAAAGCCTTGTGAGTGGATTTGATAGGCGGAAACTGAAAGAAGTTCATGCCCCCCCCCCACACACACATAGACACACACACACAGACACACACACACACACACACACACACATATACACATGTAACATGTATACATACATACATACATATATATATATATATATATATATACATATATGCATATATGTATGTATCTATATATGTATTTATGTACGTGTGTCTCTTTTTTTCTCTGCTTGTTCCCCACCACCGCTTGACAACGGGTGTTTCTGTGTTTACGTCCCCATAACTCAGAGGTTCGGCAATAGAGACCGATATTATAAATACCAGGCTAAAAAATAAGTACTGGAGTCGATTCATTCAACTAAAACTTCATTCGTTTGTGGACCTCTCTTCCAGATAATGTTTCATCATAAGCCCTTTTGCATCCCCCAAAACGGTTAGCATCACTTTTTCTGCGAAAGGTTGAGTCTTGACTTTCTCTTTAGCTGTCCGGTGTTTCTATTCCATATTATACCTTTTGGATTCTGGCTCAAAGTAACGGACCCAGGTCTCATTTTATGTGACTATTCTCTCCAAAAATGCTTCGCCTTCTTCGTCGTAAATGTCGATTAAGCGACGAGAGATCTCCCTTATGTACTTCGGTAAGTTCTCTTGGTACTCATCTCGTACAGGCTTTACGGAAGTGAAGCTTTCCGTGGATGATTTCGAATGTTGAACCATGACTAATTTGCAGAGAACATGCCATCTCATCGACGGTCACTCGTCGGTTCGCCAAAACCCTCTCTCAAGCTTATTGAATCTTCACGTCAGTGGTGGAGGTTGATGGGTGTTCTTTTTCCTCTTCGTGCTTCAACTTGTCCAGCCTTTTTGCAACTTAAGATCCACTCACACATACTTCTCCGCTATAGAGCGCTGTACTTGTATTGTACTAGCCTGCGGTGAATTTCAGCCTCGGACACACACTCAAACCAGAGTAATCGGATCATTGATCTCTGTTCTTCTTTAGTGCAGCGGAGCTGCTATACTTACTCTTTAATACAAAAAAAAAGAAAAAAAACTGGAACGATCAAGATCAAACTTCAATTACGTAACCAGAAGAGAACCACCTTTTAGCACGCGAGCGCTGAAGGAAGTGCGGCCAACCTGAAGAAAGTATTGCTGAAAGTGCGGATAATTTTTGGTTTCCCTTCGTCTATCTATCTATCTATCTATCTATCTATCTATCTATCTATCTATCTATCTATCTATCTATCCTTTTATTATATTGAGATCTATCGAATTTTTAGATCTATCGAAACAGTTTTCTATAATTGTATCATGGTATTACATATAAGATTAAGTATGTTTCATTCAGTTTTATTCTATTCCTTCTAATAATAAAAAAAAATTGAATCACAGTCAGTTTCTGAGAAGCTAACCATCAAAATAGCAAAATTGATTTTAAGCTAGATAGACACAAGTAGAATTAATGATCTCACGGTGGTTAGATATTTGAAAGTATTTCAGAATTTTTAAATGTCTTAATCAAAGGCGGAAAGGGAAGCAACCATGCAATGCATTTGCAAGTAGTAAAGGAAAATGAAAATGACAAAAAAAATTGTATTCGTGGTTTCCATAGTAGAGACCAGCACATCAATATATCGAGTTATCCTCAAACCGGATAGCTGGTCAGAATACTTAAAAAAGAGAGAGGACTCAGTCAGCTAAAGGCATATAAGAGACATGTAATAGTGTTAAACCTAGTGACAGATCAAGTCCACTAACCATGAACAAACATAATCGACGTGATGAGCTTCCGCACATTTTCCGTTTACTCAGTTTAACTTAGAAGTAACAGCATTGATTACAAGTTTGATAGATGTAAGTAGAATACGTGTCATGTTATCAGCGTGGTCAGAAATAGATTTTTAAAAACATTATTGTTTGAGACACAGCTACAAGGAATATAATTGCAAGGAATCGAAATGAGCTGAAACCTGCACGACAGCTATACACAAACATCTCAACAGCTTTGTAATTAGGAGCTTCCGATTACCAGATTTAATCAGTGTTCGATTGTAATCACCAAAGTTGCATAAAACCGTCTATGATTACGCAAACGGATGTGTCAAACGAGTGAGTGATTGTGTGTGTGTGTGTGTGTGTGTGTGTGTGTGTGTGTGTGTGTACGTGAGTTTGCTTGTATATATATATATATATGTGTGCTTGTGTGTATAAAATTAAAATGCAGAGAAAAGGGCGTGTTAAACCATTTACTTCGCGATTCGTTTCATCACGATCAGAGCAAACCATATTTTCTACATAACGAGATTACGCTTCAGCTTTTCTAAAACCTCAAGGTCATATGGAAAAACAGCGATGACATGAATCATTTTAACAAGCCTTAAAATTTACAAATAAAATTTTTAAAAAGTTATATCGTGATAAAAAATATATCTAAGGGCCCCGAACATAATTAACGTTTTGGATTATTTTTTTGGTGGAAATATGTCAGTAGTGGTTACCAGCTCAGTTATATCTGAGTTGCTGTTGTTTAGCCCCAGGTCAACTGTTGCTAACTCATATTATTTACTTAGGGTTATATTGTCCAATATGGCTTTCATTTACGAAGACAGTAATGCGTAACTTGAGAGTGATTTGGTAGTTATTTCTTGCATGTTGAGACTTCTACTTTGAATCTATTCTGATCGCAATTTATATATCTCACTTTATATATTTTATTTTGTATGACAGTTTGTGAAGAACCGCTTCATTGGTTACAGGTTGCCAATTGGTTAAAATTCCAAGTTCACTGCATATCTGTCAGTAAGTATTACAAGGGAACGTTTACAACTCGGTGTAAAGGGCTTCGATCTCGTTAAGGACATCATTCGAGGAGTGCTCCTTTTTCATCGATATAAACTAACACAGACTTTCGCATTGATTCCGTTTCTCAAATTGCTATTCCAACGACAGTTCAGATAGAGACTGTGATAGAAGACACTTGCTCAAGGTACAGCGTACCCACACAATCATGCCTGCACAGCTTCTTGTGTTCACACTTCCTTCCATGCTGCACACACTTTCCCCATGCAAATGTCTGACTACTTACAAGTTAATCGCCAATGATTTAGATATGAATTCAACACGGTATTACATAAATGAATTTTACTCCACCACAGTCAAGGAAGATTGGTTTTGAAAATGTGAGGGAGATAGAGTTTATGTATGTATGTATGTATGTATGTATGTATGTATGTATGTATGTATGTATGTATGTATGTCATTGTTCACTTTAATTTCAAGATTTCTTGCCAATAGAGACAGAGCCGATTTCTAACCATGATCCAAGGCTCCTTCATTGGAATTTCACCATCAACAGGGTATTTTTGTTGGTTTGTATGTATGTATGTATGTATGTATGTATGTATGTATGTATTTATGTACGTATGTATGTATGTCATTGTTCAGTTTATTTCAAGATTTCTTGCCAATAGAGACAGAGCCGATTTCTAACCATGATTCAAGGCTCCTTCATTGGAATTTCACCATCAACAGGGTATTTTTGTTTGTTTGTATGTATGTATGCATGTATGTATGTATGTATTTATGTACGTATGTATGTATGTCATTGTTCAGTTTATTTCAAGATTTCTTGCCAATAGAGAAAGAGTCGGTTTCTAACCTAGATCCAAGGCTCCTTCATTGGAATTTCAACATCAACAGGGTATTTTTGTTTGTTTGTATGTATGTACGTATATATGTATGTATGTATGTAGGTATGTATGTATGTATGTATGTATGTATGTATGTATGTATGTATGTATGTATGTATGTATGTCTCTCATTCCCACTGCGAAAGAGGCATCCCTGGTATTTGTCAAGGCATCCATCTAGAAGACTAACGCGTATATAAAACCAGCTGCTCAACTGAGCCGGATATCTTGCACTTTCCTCGTCTCTTGACTTCTTGGTATTGCTGATGAAAGTTGCTGTGGTGTTGTGCAAGCCGTACTCGAGTTTAAATACATGCATAGGCAATACTGACACATCGGTCAGAGATGGCCATGCTCCTCTACCGAGTAGTATGTTTGTATGTATGTATGTATGTATGTATGTATGTATGTATGTATGTATCACCATACTTGTGAATGGAAAGAGACTCAACTTGTGAATGGAATGTATCCACAACTTGTGAATGGAAAGAGACCCCGGCAGAAACCAAGGCTGCAATTTAAGGACTGAGTCAAGTCCTCATTAAAGGCCTGTGATATGCAGGAGACTGACTGGGAGAGCAATGTCTGTCATCGCCACAGATGGAGGAAGCAGGTTAAGGAAGGGATCGACACTTTTGGGAGAGCACGTATCCAGCGTGAAGAACTTAAGCGAGCTGCGCGAAAGCGCACGGCTCGTATAGTGAATGGGGAAAGCTTGGTCTGCAATGTTTGCAGTCGTGTATGCTTGTCAAGAGCAGGGCTCATTAGCCACCAGCGGAGCTGCAAATGCAAAATATAAGCGCACAATGTTCCTGAAGGTCAGCAATGGTCTTCTTCGGTCACAAGTGGACGGCCATCATGTATGTATGTATGGATGGATGTATGTATGGATGGATGGATGGATAGATGGCTAGCTGGATGGATGGATGGATGTATAAGCTGTGTATATGTGTGTGTAAGAACAGACTTTTCGCTGTTAGTAAATTTTCACTCAGCTCTGCATGGGCAGTTCCTTGACTGCGGGGTAGTAGAAACTGCGAAGGAAGTCCCTAAGTACAGCTATAAATTATATGATGTTCGGTGAGGCAAATTGAACGAAACTTTGTTACTCTATACGTGACCATATAATTAATTTCTTTTTCTTTACTTCAGTGAATTTATTTGTAATATCTAGGATTTCAAATATGTGATTAGCATTTTAAAGATAGTAGAATGTTTTGTTCTTTTTTTAATTATATTTTTGAGTGGAGTAGAGGTGAAGATTTAGCAGCGATATCGAACAATTCGCTCGAAAACATTAAGTTCACAAAGATAGACCTAATTGGTAGGATCAGTAAAGTGAAAGACCAGTTCTTAGTTCCGATTTTTCTATCGTTAAGTGCAAGTATGTCAAATATCCTTCATTTAAATAAGATGCTATTCTATTAAACGGAAGTTTGCTTGCTTTGTACATTTAGATAAGTAGAATTAATCAATTTAAATAAAAGAGACGAGTGCACCGAGAAAGTGTACGTCATTATTTAGATTAGCAAATCGCGAACAATTTATTCAATATCTTACAACAAGATAAGGCAACTTTCCAAAAAGGTCACAGTGCACTCTAGAAAGATAATATAAAAAGATAAGCTTCTCTATTTGCCCAAACCCAATAAATAGTAGATTTAGAGGAATGCACCTTTAAGATTAATAAGCTAGCATCTACATTGTCACCTCCATTTGCAAGAAAAGTAGATACGTCTTATTCAAATTACACACTTCTAAACGAAAGAAACACATGTTGAATAATACATTCCTATATACGCAGTGTATGGGGGGGGGGGGGGAAATGCCCTACAAAGAACGAGATAATCACAGAATACTTTTGGTCATAAGTCTTTGACATCAGAGCCGACTAGAGGACCCAAACCACCACCACCACCACCAAAATCACCTACTACTACTACTACTACTACTACTACTACTACTACTACTACTACTACTATTACTGCTACTGCTGCTGCTGCTGCTGCTGCTAGAAAAACAACTACAACAATGACAACAGTCAATCTCTCAAAATCAAGAACATTAGTATACGTATTAAGTTATTTGTTCTGGAAGTGAACTAACGTTAAGAATAAGAAATCGTTATCTGACTTGTTTCAAATACTTCAAATGTTAATTTGTTTTGCTTTTAAGTTTCCTAGCTTCTTTGTATCTCGCTCTAAAATTATGCGCTTTTCACTGGAGTGCCTATTATAATAAAACTATTATTTTGTGATATAAAATCATCTTCAGTCAAATCAAATCTCTCTCTCTCTTTCTCTCTCTCTCTCTTTCTCTCTCTCTCTCTCTCTCTCTCTCTCTCTCTCTCTCTCTCTCTCTGTCTCAGTCTGTCTCTCTTTCTCTCTATCAAACAAATGATTATTGTTAGTTTCAACAAGGCCGTACATTTAGAGGTTGGGAACAGTCAATTGTATTGATTTGACGACTTGGTCTTGATTGGTACTTTAATTTATCGAACCCGAAATGATGAAAGGCAGCGTCAATCTCAGTAGGATTCACTTGCATCTACCGTGAATTAACATTTTGTCAATCCACTGCTTTTATCTACGAAATTTTGATTATTAACGTAACTACAAGGTCTTCTTATTTATCTAATATTATGAATAATATTACAGAATTAGGAAGACGAATATTCTGACGAGATTATTTTCTTTAATAGAAATAAAGTAATTTCCTTTCCAAAAATTAATCTTGTGCCGTTATGGCTTCTGCATTTTACGGAGGGGCATTATGGAAGTAAGTGAAGCGATACAAGGAATGAAAACTGGATACAAGTTTATTGCTAACTCAATCAACGGAACTAATTACTAACTGAACCACAGTAATGGCTGAATATTCCACAGACAGCTGTACCCTTAATATAATCATTTAACAAAATCAGCGTGACGAATAATGCGATAAAAATGGGTCTTTAAATTAGAGATAAAGTCTACCCTTGAGAATTACGCGCGGTTTCAATCCATTTTCTCTCACATGGCTTGGGTGGACTTAAAGTTCAAAGTTGTGGTAGAATACTTCTTGCCCAATGTGATACATCGATATGATATATCGAAACTGCAACCGTATGATTCCGAAATTTTAACCACCCAGCCACACATATGTTTCCGACCCCTCCCACATCGACATGTTATATATATATATATATATATATATATATATATATATATATATATATATATATATATATATATATATATATATATATATATATATATATATATATATATATATATATATATATATATATATATATATATATATATATATATATATATATATATATATATATATATATATATTTGTGCCCCAGTGTCACTTTGATGGCTTGCGCTGCTCTCTCACTCAATAATAATAATAATAATAATAATATATATATTTCATTATTATTATTATTATTATTATTATTATTATTATTATTATTATTATTATTATTATTATTATTATTAAAGCGACGAGCTGGCAGTATCATTGGCACGCTAAGCGGCATTTCGTCATGCATCACGTTATGAGTTCAAATTCCACTGAGGTCGATTTTGCCTTTCATTCTTTCGGAGTCGATGAATTAAGTACCAGTGAAACACTGGGGTCAATGTAATCGACTAGTGCTCTCCCCCAAATTTCAGACCCTGTGCCTATAGTAGAAAGGATTATCATCATCATCATCATCATCGTCGTCGTCGTCGTCGTTGTCGTCTTCGTCGTCGTCGTCATCATCATCATCATCATCATCATCATCATCATCATCATCAGCAGCAGCAGCAGCATTATGATGTGTGAATGTATATATATGTAAGTATAATAAAGTGGTGCTATGCATTGAAAGGCTGAATGTTATTGTTGCCAATGTTTCAACATCAGAAATAACAGGATGTTAAATACGGTGAATAGTAATAATAATAATAATAATAATAATAATAATAATAATAATAATAATAATAATAATAATAATATAGATTAGCTCACATCATTGTCTGGTAGAGCAAGCTGTAGCGATAACGGTGCAATTTTTGATGTTGAAGACATTGGAAATAATGAAACATATCATTGTATTACACAAAAATATACGGTCAGCACCCATTTATAATTAAATTATAAATTAATCGCTTTTCCCAGCAATAGTCATTGTTGCTTTATACACATATTTACGTAGTAAGCTAGTTACTACACGCAAGCAATGGCGAAAGCAATATTTCTGCTTAGGACAGCTACGAAGGAATAAGCGTTAAGATTTCTCACCTTTGTTTATTCGACCAGAAAATAATGTTCTCTATCCTCTAATATTCTTTACTAATTAGTTGCTATTTCAGATGTTGAAAACATTGGAATTTATCAAAGTGACATTATTATACGTATAATAAATTGGAAAAGATAAAAGAAATATAATATCCATTAGAGTGCCGACTAATGTCAGACAGAGGCAAATCGAATAAATACAGAAAAGGAAGAATGACATTCGTTTATAAGCATACATACATACGTCGTTATACACACACACGTACACGCACACACACACACACACACACACACACACACACACACACACACACACACACGAATATCAATGTTCATCCTCAGATACAAGCATATACTCACATTCAAACATATACCATACATACGGCACACACATCTATAATCTCATTTCTATATAAACAAACACTAAAGTTATTGATAATGACGATTTCTTCACAACAATAATAATGGATTTCAAATTTTGGTACAAGGCCGGCAATTTCGGGGGGAGGCGTTAAGCTGATTACATCAACTGGCACTACTTTTATCGACCCCGAAGGATGAAAGACAAGTCGAACTCGGCTGAACTTGAACTCAGAACATAGCAACGGGCGAAATACCGCTAAGCATTTCGCCCGGCGTGCTAACGATTCTGCTAGCTCACTGCCTACACATAAAAACAATAATATCAGTGATATCAGTGATGATAATAATAATAATAATGAAAGGAAACGGGATAAGCAGAGCAGATCAGAAGAGATTCTATAAAGAAATAAATAGAGAGTGTACAGATGAAAAATTGATACCAGATAACTTTGAAAGTCAAAGGTTTTGGAGTGACATCTGGAGCAAATACAAGGAGCACAAGAAGGATGCTGAATGGTCGCAAGAACTGAAACAAACATAGTCTGTCCAAAATAAGCAGAACTAATCATTTCAGTTAGGGAAGTGAAGGAAATCAGCAAAAAAAATGAGCAACTGGAAGACCCCGGGACCAGATGGAGTTCAAGGCTACTGGATCAAAAGATTTGGTGAATGTCATGCACAAATAGCTGCGCAACTCAACATCTTGTTAAATGCCGACCAAGGAACACCAGAGCGGTTGACATTGGGCAGGACAGTACTGTGCCTGAAAAACGTCTAAGAATATGCACCACCTAAAAGTAGACGTTGTTCGTCTGTACCTACCTAGAAGTAATGGGAGAAAAGGAATGATGTAGGTAGAACTGTGTTATAAGCCCTCCACAATAGCAATGAATAGGTACTTA
>NC_142928.1:169701354-169723854 GCF_046866305.1 Octopus bimaculoides | reverse complement strand
ACAAAACTTTCTAACGGCAAGTAACACTCTGTTCTTTTGTTTTGTGCTTTAAAGCACACGTATAAATAGAATCATGGTGAAGATTGGTTGTGTGAATGTGCGTGGCTTAGGGTCCCCTTGGAAACAAGGGTACCTCTTAAATGACATCAAGTCACACAATTTGGATATCATAGCCATTAGTGAGACCAGACTCCATGAACCGCGGGCCCTAAAGTCCATGTTTGGCGGACAGTTTAACATTTATTTTTCTCCCTGTCTGACGAGGATGGGCGGTAGTGGCACGGCGGTTCTTTTTCGCAAGAGTCTGGATCTCCAAGTAAAGACGATATTTACGGACCCGGAGGGTAGACTGGTTGTCCTAGATGTGGACGGCAGCGATGGAGGCGCTTTTCGGTTGCTGGCAGTTTATGTGCCTCCTTTAACAGGTCGGTCAGACTTCTTTCGACGGCTAGAAGTATTCCTGGGAACGTCTCGTCCCTTACTTTTAGTGGGGGATTGGAATGCTACCTTGGACACGCATCTAGACTACGTGGGGAGTGACAAAAGTAGAAGGGGATGCAAAGGCCTCATAGACCTGCTCAGACGCTTCCAGTTGTCTGACAGGTACCGACTCGACCACCCAAATGTGCCAACGTGGACTTGGAGCAACCGCATTGGGTCGTCGAGATCGTATCTAGATAGGATAGTGTGTAGGACAAGAGATAGAGATAGTTTAGGATGTCCACAGTTCCACATAGTCAGCTACACGGATCACAAACTTGTGACGTGTACGCTAGACTTAGATAAGGCACATAGGCAGGGTCCCGGTTACTGGAAACTAAACGCGTCTTTCCCGTCGAGACAGGTTTTCAGAGACCGGATTAGCACGTTAGTAAAGAGGGCTTTGACGGGAGCCATCGTCAACAACAAATGGTGGTTTGCCCTCAAGAGAGCAGTGAGGGCGGAAGCAATAAGGTATAGCAGGGCACTAGCTGTAGAGAGGAACAGAGAAGAGGGGGAGCTAGTGATAAAGTTAGAAGAGGCATTGCGAAGTGGCATCGCATCCGACGTTTTAGCGGCGAGGTTGGCCCTCGACCAACACTTCAATGCTAAACACGAAGGGTGTGCTGTCAGGGCAAGGATGCGTGCTCTGAGGAATGAAGGTGTTGGAGCCGCACGAGAGGCCCGGGTGGCGGAGGCGCAGCGGGGTAACAGAGCCACCATCCGGTCTCTGGTAGACGAACAGGGGCGCGAATTGCTCGAGCCGAGCAAGATGTGCGAGGCGTTTCAGCGGCATTTTGCCCGACTGTTCGGGAGGAGTGGCGAGCGAGAAGGCAGGGTGGACTTTAGTGCCTACCTGCACAGCTTGCCACGACTCTCGGCAAGAGAGGCGGAGTGCTGCGAAGGGGTCATCACGGCGGAGGAGGTGAGGGACGCGATGGCGGGTTGCTCGACGGACAAATCTCCGGGTTTGGATGGTCTGCCCTACGAGCTTTACAACTGTATGCCAGACTTGTTTGGAGAAGTCTTGGCGGTCGTGTACTGCAACTGGCAGCAGAACGGGAGCATTCCCGGTTTTGTGAGCCGAGGAGCGGTAACGCTGCTGAAGAAAGATCCAAACAAGGGGGACGCCATAGATAACTTTAGGCCCATCACTCTGCTCAATGCAGACATGAAAATTTTGGCCAAGGTGTTAGCCAAGCGGTTGGCGTTTGTCATCGAGAAACTGGTCGGCACGGAGCAGACGTGCGCCGTGCCGGGCCGGAGCATCCATGACAACCTCCATCTGATGCGCTACATCATAGAGAGGGTAGTTAAGGAACCTGGCATGGGTGGGGCCCTGATCAATTTGGATCAATCGAAAGCTTTCGATAGGGTAGACCATCGATACTTGGAGGCCGTTCTCGAAGCGGCCGGCTTCGGTCCCGTTTTCCGCGGCTGGATGGCTGCCTTGTACACAGGCATCCGTTCGGTTGTTCGCGTCAATGGACGTCTATCGGGACCCTTCGACATTGCACGTTCGGTTCGTCAGGGATGCCCCCTGTCGCCGCTCCTGTACGTATTGACTCTCGAGCCACTACTGCGGAAGCTGGCGACGCTGAGGGGCATCCCGCGAGAACTGGGGTGCGGGACGAGCGTGTCGGCATACGCGGACGACGTCACCGTCATAGCGTCTAGCCACGAGCACATCGAGCTTGTCGGCGAGACGCTGAAAGACTACGAAGCGGTGACGGGAGCGAAAATCAACCGGGATAAGTCGGTGGGTTTGCTGCTCGGCACCTGGAGAAGCAAGCCCATACCGTCCGGCAGCGCCTCAGTAGTGGGACGCTGGACGGACGGTCCGGTCAAGTTGCTCGGAGTCTGGTTCGGTCCGGACCTGCAAACGGAGAAGAACTGGGACGAGATAACGAGTAGGGTGGCCACTCTCTGCCGGCAATGGTCCGAGAGGAAGCTGTCCCTAAAAGGTCGGGCGGAGGTGGCGAACGCGTACATCGCGTCCGTCATCGAATACCGCCTGACCGTCGTGCCTTGTCCCGATCGCGCCATCACCGAAATGGAGCGCATCCTCTTCCGCTTTTTGTGGAAAGGAAGCGTTCCGATGGTGAGGCGATCCGTTTGTTGCCAACACCCGCTGAAAGGAGGGCTGGGCATGCCGTGGTTGATGATGCGCAGACATGCGCTGAGACTGCGACATCTCCGGCTCTACGTAGACGACGGTGAGCAGGTGTGGTCGCCGTTTGTGCGACACGCTTTCCCGCAGCTCGTCTCCATGACCGAGCTGCAGTCGTGGATCAAAAAGAGGCCGAGGAATGGCGAATGGCACCGTGAGTGTCGCGTTGCTCTGCAACAACTTTGCCGTCCCGGGTCGACCTTGAGCGGCTGCATCACAACGAAGTCATTCTATAGGGGATTAGTGGAGGGCAGGTACGACGACGATCTCGGGGCGAACCTGGGCGTCGACGAGGAATACCTGACCCGCCTGTTCAGGACGACTTTCGGGCCGGGACCTATGGACAACTTCCAGAGATCCCTGGCCTGGCAGTGTTACCGAGAGGCGCTACCCGTTCGGGATAAGCTCTATAGACACGGCTCGCGAAATGTGGGGCCGACCTGCCCGAGATGCGGTCAGAGCGATGAAACCGTTCTGCACGCACTCGTGCGGTGTCCAACCATTTCGGGGCTGTGGGCTTATGTCGAACGACTGCTGTCGCGTGTGGGACGAGTCGGTTTATCAACCGAGTCTATCGTCAATATCGTCACGCCTCCTTCCTTTAAACGGGAAGGAAGAGCTGTATTTATCGTACTTGTGGCTATGGCCAAAGAATGCATCTGGTGGACGCGTCTGAAAGGATTAGAGACAAATACTTTCCTCTCTGGTCAATCTCTCATCAACTTTTTCAAGTATCACTTGAAAAGGAAGGTGAGAGTAGAGAGGCAAGTGTTGTCTAGCAAATGTTTCGAAAAAAGATGGATACATGTAGCAAGAATGGCACGTATAAATGACGAAGCCACCTTGACCATGATTCTATAAAACGTTTTAAAATTTTGTAAACAGAGAAATTTTATTTAACAAACTGTGACGCTAAAGACCGAGGTTACCGTGGTCTTTTCGTAGGTTTTTCTTTCCACGGATAACCTCCCCATTTATTGGGAATTTTTTGTATTTTTCGTATTTTTTGTAAATACCCCAAACGTTTTGCGATGTTTTTTTTTTTTTTTTTTTTTCATCGTTGTCCCCACTTTTGTTTTTTTTCTGCTTTGTTTTCGACCCCCTCGAAAAGAAAAACTCTACATTTGTATTTTGTCCCCTCTGTGTTGAGCCCTGTGTGGCTAATAAAGAAACCTATCTATCTATCTATCTATCTATCTCTTCTCACGGACGTGCTGTCACATCGGCTGCGAAGGTAAACGTTTATTTGACCATTTACTGTCCACATTTTGTTGGAATTTTTAAATAATTTTGTTGCGAAGCACCTAGGCTTCATTTGTGTGTATTTTCAAGGGCAGGAATTGGCCCCCAGGGGCAGTTTCGGCCCTAGCAAAATACAAAAATTTCCTTCTTGACATTTGAAAAATGTCGAGAAACATAATTTTGGAACGCTTGTCTTGTTCTTTTGACAAGCATTTCCCGAGGCTTCAGATGCCAGAAGAGAAAAAAGAACAGAATAGCGCGTTCTCACACAGTGACAGGAACGCAGTTGCTGTAAACGTCACAAAGACGGTAATTACAGCTACTAACAGCCCTCTCACCACCACCACCACCACCACCACCACCAACACCAACAACAAAAACAAAACTGTAACCAAGGTTACAAAACCATGCGTAAAAACCGTCACAAATGTCTCTGACGTAAGCACCATTGCTGCTGACGCCATCATCACCACCACCAACAACAACGACAACAACAACAACAACAACAACAACGACAACAACAACAACAACAGCAACAACAAGGAAGTAAAGTTATCGGCCGTCAGCAATGACACCATCACCTGTTCAACAAACTCTGCTGCCACTACCACCACCTTTGAACCAGGCAGTACATACACCAACATAAACAAAAATATCCAGAAGAACATGTCCGCCAGCACAACAAAAACAAATTTCGCAAATGCTCTAAAGGAAAAAAGAACAATAGTGACATTCACACAAAAACAAATAAAAGACACAAAATCCCTTCTTACGAAAGAAGGAGATGATGTCAGAATAAACATACCAAAAGATATTATAGAAATGAAAAACAAAAAGTGCATCATTTATAAACTGGTAAACACAAAAACCAGATGTGTAGAAAATGTTAGCACAGATAAAATTGAAGTTTGTCTTAGAAAAATTTGGCCTTATCAGAATCATGTCACCTGGGGAAGGAAATTTGGAACGGTGCAAGTGAGATTTCTGGATGAAAATTTAGCTAAACAATTTTCGACACTCTCTCTCCGCACAGATGACTTGGTAATGATACCGAGTTATCTAGGACAGAGAGTGACCAAAGTTATGATAAGAAATGTGCCATCGGAGGTGGACACCCAATGGCTGATATCGGCCGTGTGCCTGGAAATGGAGGAGGCAAATATTTTGGAGATTACGGTCGGAGAGGAAAAGAACTGGGGAGGGAAAAATCTGGAAATCCTTCTCCACATCACGGAGGAGGCTTCACAGAAAATTCCTCCAAACATTAGATTGGCAGAGGACCACAAGCTGTATGTGGTGGTAGAGGGCAGGCGACCTCGCTGTTACCTATGCAACAGCGAAGCACATCTGAAAAAGGACTGCCCTCTGGCCGCTAAACAAAAACAACAACAACAACAACAACAACAGAAGCAACTACCAAATACCCCCAACAGAAAAACCTTACTACCAACACCACCAGCAACACAAAAAACAGCAACAGAAATATCAGCAATAACCACAACAGAAAAGACAACAGAAACTGCAAAAACAGAAGAAAAAAAAGAAAATTCCAAGACTGCCTCTCCCTCCCCCATATCACATACACCACACATAAATAACAAGCAGCCAACATCAATAAAAACAGCAACACAAACATTCACAGAAACACACACAGACGCACAAAATTTGCCGTTACCTCTTTCTGACTCCTCAGATCTCCCAACATCCGATGAAGAGAGTGGGGAGGAGTGGAAAATAGCTACGAAAGGAAAGAGGAAGCGCAGTAAGAAGAAAACAAAACAAAATGCAAACACAAACAAAGCAAGGAGATTCACATCTCCCGAAAATACTACTAACACCAATAGTAATATAAAAAAAACAATGCTAACAGCAATAGACAGTACAAACACAGAGTTGATGAATTACATCAACTCTAAAACAAACATCACAAATAACGATATCAAAACCAACAACCACCCACGTACAACACCGCCAAAACACATTAAAATTATTCATGTAACACCAGCATTACACAACACAATAAAATCCCTCTACCCCAACTCGGTAGGGGGATTCCAGAAATATTTGTGCAAGAAATTGTATAATAGCCTCCTTGGTGAAAAATCCAAGGAGGAAACAAAACTTTCTAACGGTAAGTAACTTTTTGTTCTTTTGTTTTGTGCTTTAAAGCACACGTATAAATAGAATCATGGTGAAGATTGGTTGTGTGAATGTGCGTGGCTTAGGGTCCCCTTGGAAACAAGGGTACCTCTTAAATGACATCAAGTCACACAATTTGGATATCATAGCCATTAGTGAGACCAGACTCCATGAACCGCGGGCCCTAAAGTCCATGTTTGGCGGACAGTTTAACATTTATTTTTCTCCCTGTCTGCCGAGGATGGGCGGTAGTGGCACGGCGGTTCTTTTTCGCAAGAGTCTGGATCTCCAAGTAAAGACGATATTTACGGACCCGGAGGGTAGACTGGTTGTCCTAGATGTGGACGGCAGCGATGGAGGCGCTTTTCGGTTGCTGGCAGTTTATGTGCCTCCTTTAACAGGTCGGTCAGACTTCTTTCGACGTCTAGAAGTATTCCTGGGAACGTCTCGTCCCTTACTTTTAGTGGGGGATTGGAATGCTACCTTGGACACGCATCTAGACTACGTGGGGAGTGACAAAACTAGAAGGGGATGCAAAGGCCTCATAGACCTGCTCAGACGCTTCCAGTTGTCTGACAGGTACCGACTCGACCACCCAAATGTGCCAACGTGGACTTGGAGCAACCGCATTGGGTCGTCGAGATCGTATCTAGATAGGATAGTGTGTAGGACAAGAGATAGAGATAGCTTAGGATGTCCACAGTTCCACATAGTCAGCTACACGGATCACAAACTTGTGACGTGTACGCTAGACTTAGATAAGGCACATAGGCAGGGTCCCGGTTACTGAAAACTAAACGCGTCTTTCCCGTCGAGACAGGTTTTCAGAGACCGGATTAGCACGTTAGTAAAGAGGGCTTTGACGGGAGCCATCGTCAACAACAAATGGTGGTTTGCCCTCAAGAGAGCAGTAAGGGCGGAAGCAATAAGGTATAGCAGGGCACTAGCTGTAGAGAGGAACAGAGTAGAGGGGGAGCTAGTGATAAAGTTAGAAGAGGCATTGCGAAGTGGCATCGCATCCGACGTTTTAGCGGCGAGGTTGGCCCTCGACCAACACTTCAATGCTAAACACGAAGGGTGTGCTGTCAGGGCAAGGATGCGTGCTCTGAGGAATGAAGGTGTTGGAGCCGCACGAGAGGCCCGGGTGGCGGAGGCGCAGCGGGGTAACAGAGCCACCATCCGGTCTCTGGTAGACGAACAGGGGCGCGAATTGCTCGAGCCGAGCAAGATGTGCGAGGCGTTTCAGCGGCATTTTGCCCGACTGTTCGGGAGGAGTGGCGAGCGAGAAGGCAGGGTGGACTTTAGTGCCTACCTGCACAGCTTGCCACGACTCTCGGCAAGAGAGGCGGAGTGCTGCGAAGGGGTCATCACGGCGGAGGAGGTGAGGGACGCGATGGCGGGTTGCTCGACGGACAAATCTCCGGGTTTGGATGGTCTGCCCTACGAGCTTTACAACTGTATGCCAGACTTGTTTGGAGAAGTCTTGGCGGCCGTGTACTGCAACTGGCAGCAGAACGGGAGCATTCCCGGTTTTGTGAGCCGAGGAGCGGTAACGCTGCTGAAGAAAGATCCAAACAAGGGGGACGCCATAGATAACTTTAGGCCCATCACTCTGCTCAATGCAGACATGAAAATTTTGGCCAAGGTGTTAGCCAAGCGGTTGGCGCTTGTCATCGAGAAACTGGTCGGCACGGAGCAGACGTGCGCCGTGCCGGGCCGGAGCATCCATGACAACCTCCATCTGATGCGCTACATCATAGAGAGGGTAGTTAAGGAACCTGGCATGGGTGGGGCCCTGATCAATTTGGATCAATCCAAAGCTTTCGATAGGGTAGACCATCGATACTTGGAGGCCGTCCTCGAAGCGGCCGGCTTCGGTCCCGTTTTCCGCGGCTGGATGGCTGCCTTGTACACAGGCATCCGTTCGGTTGTTCGCGTCAATGGACGTCTATCGGGACCCTTCGACATTGCACGTTCGGTTCGTCAGGGATGCCCCCTGTCGCCGCTCCTGTACGTATTGACTCTCGAGCCACTACTGCGGAAGCTGGCGACGCTGAGGGGCATCCCGCGAGAACTGGGGTGCGGGACGAGCGTGTCGGCATACGCGGACGACGTCACCGTCATAGCGTCTAGCCACGAGCACATCGAGCTTGTCGGCGAGACGCTGAAAGACTACGAAGCGGTGACGGGAGCGAAAATCAACCGGGATAAGTCGGTGGGTTTGCTCCTCGGCACCTGGAGAAGCAAGCCCATACCGTCCGGCAGCGCCTCAGTAGTGGGACGCTGGACGGACGGTCCGGTCAAGTTGCTCGGAGTCTGGTTCGGTCCGGACCTGCACACGGAGAAGAACTGGGACGAGATAACGAGTAGGGTGGCCACTCTCTGCCGGCAATGGTCCGAGAGGAAGCTGTCCCTAAAAGGTCGGGCGGAGGTGGCGAACGCGTACATCGCGTCCGTCATCGAATACCGCCTGACCGTCGTGCCTTGTCCCGATCGCGCCATCACCGAAATGGAGCGCATCCTCTTCCGCTTTTTGTGGAAAGGAAGCGTTCCGATGGTGAGGCGATCCGTTTGTTGCCAACACCCGCTGAAAGGAGGGCTGGGCATGCCGTGGTTGATGATGCGCAGACATGCGCTGAGACTGCGACATCTCCGGCTCTACGTAGACGACGGTGAGCAGGTGTGGTCGCCGTTTGTGCGACGCGCTTTCCCGCAGCTCGTCTCCATGACCGAGCTGCAGTCGTGGATCAAAAAGAGGCCGAGGAATGGCGAATGGCACCGTGAGTGTCGCGTTGCTCTGCAACAACTTTGCCGTCCCGGGTCGACCTTGAGCGGCTGCATCACAACGAAGTCATTCTATAGGGGATTAGTGGAGGGCAGGTACGACGACGATCTCGGGGCGAACCTGGGCGTCGACGAGGAATACCTGACCCGCCTGTTCAGGACGACTTTCGGGCCGGGACCTATGGACAACTTCCAGAGATCCCTGGCCTGGCAGTGTTACCGAGAGGCGCTACCCGTTCGGGATAAGCTCTATAGACACGGCTCGCGAAATGTGGGGCCGACCTGCCCGAGATGCGGTCAGAGCGATGAAACCGTTCTGCACGCACTCGTGCAGTGTCCAACCATTTCGGAGCTGTGGGCTTATGTCGAACGACTGCTGTCGCGTGTGGGACGAGTCGGTTTATCAACCGAGTCTATCGTCAATATCGTCACGCCTCCTTCCTTTAAACGGGAAGGAAGAGCTGTATTTATCGTACTTGTGGCTATGGCCAAAGAATGCATCTGGTGGACGCGTCTGAAAGGATTAGAGACAAATACTTTCCTCTCTGGTCAATCTCTCATCAACTTTTTCAAGTATCACTTGAAAAGGAAGGTGAGAGTAGAGAGGCAAGTGTTGTCTAGCAAATGTTTCGAAAAAAGATGGATACATGTAGCAAGAATGGCACGTATAAATGACGATGCCACCTTGACCATGATTCTATAAAACGTTTTAAAATTTTGTAAACAGAGAGTTACTTACGTTTCTTGCTTAAATAAAAGAAATTTTATTTAACAAACTGTGACGCTAAAGACCGAGGTTACCGTGGTCTTTTCGTAGGTTTTTCTTTCCACGGATAACCTCCCCATTTATTGGGAATTTTTTGTATTATTTCGTATTTTTTGTAAATACCCCAAACGTTTTGCGATGTTTTTTTTTCATCGTTGTCCCCACTTTTGTTTTTTTTCTGCTTTGTTTTCGACCCCCTCGAAAAGAAAAACTCTACATTTGTATTTTGTCCCCTCTGTGTTGAGCCCTGTGTGGCCAATAAAGAAACCTATCTATCTATCTATCTATCTATCTATACGTATATGTATATATATGTGTATGTATGTATATATATATATATATATATATATATATATATATATATATATATATATATATATATATATATATATATATATATATATATATACACACACATACATACACATACACATACATATATATTTGCAAAGTCATAGTATTAATGTCGTTCTTGTTATTGTGTGTATACGTTTTATCAATGTTAAATGCTTGAGATTTTGTGTGCTTGATTGCTTATGTGCATGCCAATCTGTCCACGTATTTTTCTCTCTCTGTATACTCATGCATGTGTACAATCATTTGCATACTTCTATGGAAAGATTTATTCACATAGGAGAGTTTTACTCCTGGATAAATTTTTCGTGATGTATGTCTTTCATATTTTATCGTTTGCTTCGGTTACTTCAGACTGCGGTCGTGGTTTAGTCGAACAAATGATCTCCAGTACTTAATATTTACGCCTGGTTCTTATTCTACCGGTGTCTTTTGCCGAACCGCTAAGTTACTGAGACGTGCACAAAATGTACACGAACCAACACCAGTTGTCAAGCAGAGGTAGGGGACAAACACAGCACGAACAAAGGAACACACACACACACACACACACACACGAAGGACTTCTTTTAGTTTCCGCTTACCGAATCCACTCACAAGGCTTTGATCAGTTCATAGAGTTGCGCAGTGGGACTGAACCCAGGATCACATGTTTGGGAAGCAAGAAGCAAGCTTCTTAACCGCACAGCTACACCTGTTGTTTTTGGATGTCATATAACCGAAGTGGGAGATTATTTTCTCACTACTTTCATGCATAATCTCAGTCAATTGAGGTTTTCAACTCATCGTACCACATATGTGGTACTTTCACATAGAATGTGTGAAGGCGCGTGGCTTTGTGGTTAGGGAGTTCGGCTTACGATCGTAAGGTCGTGAGTTCATTTCCCGACGACGCATTGTGCCCTTGAGCAAGACACTTTACTTCACGTTGTTGCAGTCCACTCAGCTGGCAAAGATGAGTAGTACCTGTATTTTAAAGGGCCAGCCTTGTCACACTCAGCGTTACGCTGAACTTCACTGAAAGCTACGTTATGGGTACGGGTGTCTGTGGAGTACTCAGCCACTTGCATGTTGATTTCCCGATCAGGCTGTTTCGTTGATCGGATCAACTGGAATCCTCGTCGTAAACGACGGAGTGCCATCTAGAATGTTCAACGCCTCTTTGAGATATTTTCCATTCACTCATATTGTTGCTGTTGGTGTTACATTGGCTTTTGTTTTATATTCTAACAGTATCTACTCGAATCTTTCATCAACAACATGTCATCATATTTCGGTATTACACTGCAATAGTTTATCAGTGATAACGTAATAGGTGTGCAACGAAAAAACTTTGCCACAGAAATCGTCATAATAATAATGGTTTCATTTATATATTTTAAATAGCGATTGTGCCTTTACTACAATGTTATTGTCTCAGTTTCTAACTCCCGATTTGTGAATTAAACTAGAAAAGATTTCTTCAAATCGATGTGAACGAGTAGGATAAGGTGTCATCATTCTCAGAATTGTATAATACGAAGGAGTTTTCTCGATTTAACAGTGCTGGAGTTAAATTAAAATGCATACAAAGTATACTAGAATTGAGCTTGCTCTAAAATTGAATGTCTCAAGTTTCGCAGTATGCTGATCAAGGAGGGTTTCAGTAATGACTTCCGTTTTTTTTTTTTAGGCATAGAGCATTTAGGACATTACAGAATTAGCCTTTCCTTTTTTCTTGTTACAGTATTTTTTAAGCCCCTGGTCAGCTCTCGTAGAGTAGACGTATCATCAAAAGCGATCCGCTCGTGACGTTTCATTTCTTTCAGACATTGTGCAAACTTACGATCAAAGTTAATCCTTTCGTTTTCAGACTGCATCCCTATTGGATGAGAATTTCTTTGTTGTTGCTTTTTATAAACGTCAAGTCAGCTCTGTGTAAGCAGACTTATAACCAAAGAGCTCCAATAGTAACTTTCTCTTCTTATTTCTAGACAGTGTGTATCTAGGACTATATCATCAAATGTGTCCTTCATTTTTTTAATACAATAGAGTGTAATTTGAAGGAAATTCGGCTGCTTTTTCTTGCATATCCAGCGAAACCGTACAGGTCTACTCATTAGTTCCTCAACGATATGGTTGTTGTTTTAGCCCCAGTTTATTCCCGACTGAGCTGACGTATATTGAAAGGCATGCCAAACCTGACCATCCTGTCTTTTTAATGGTATGTGGAACTTCATTACTCAACGTTGTTTTCCTTCTTTAGACAGTAGGCTGTTGTGTGATAAAAATTTGGAGCTATTAATTGCCAGTTGAGCAAACTTGTTGAGGATAACTATTAACTAGAGCATAACTATATAGTTTCTTGTTGCTTAAACTATATAGGACAGAATGGTTGTGGAAAACTGATTAAGTGTTAACAAGAAAGCCATAGACCACAACCTATCAGGTGGACAGCGCAGCACAGGAAGTTGCACTGAACGTCCGCATGATGTAATGGGCGTATTTTCCATCACATATCAAAATATCAACCCACTGGCCTCTATGGGTACTTTTCTATCGACTCTGAAAAGATGACAAGCATAGTTGACTTCAACGGGATTTGAACTCCGGGAGGAAAGTCAGAAAAAATATCGCCAGCCATTTTATCCGACCGTTAATGCTTCTGTCAATTCGAATATTGTTGATAGTCGATTTAATTAATTGAGATATGCTCAAAGTTTGTTGGTATTTTAGGAAGTTATATTTACAGTTAAATCTCCGATGACGGCAGTAAGATAAGATACACAAACAGTGTGTTAAGTCCAACGTTTTAGGATTATAAAGTATAATGCGTTATCTTAATACACTATGTTACACAACAGAAATGATTGTGAATTGAAAACAGATGGTAGACTTAGTTCCTTGACAGTTGAAATTTATAGGAGAAACTAATCGACAGCTGTAAAAATTGTATAAAATTTTCGAAGGAGGCTAGTAATTTTTACTTTATTGACCCTAGAAAGATGAAAGGCAAAGTCGACCTCAGTGGAATTTGTACACAAAAGGTTTCAAATTTTGGCACCGGGCCAGCAATTTTAGGGTCGGGATTAGTCGACTATATCGAACCAAATATTTGACTGGCGATCTATTTCAATGACCTTGAAAGGATGAAAAGTAAAGTTGACCTCTGCGTATTTCAACTCAGAACGTAAAAATCCGGAAGCAATGCCGCTAAGCATTTTGGCCGATACGCAAAGGATTCTGCCAGCTCGCCACCTTACAGCTGTAAATAATTAAAAAAGACTGTACCAAAGCGACAAATTGGAAGTCATTAGAGATTTGCTGTATTTATTCCTGAACTATAAGTTCAAATCTTGCTGAGTTCAACATTATCTTTTATTTTTGCGATGATCATAAATACACTATCGGGGCATTAACCTCTACTCGTAGGAAAATTTAATATGCTTATTAGAGCTGTAAACTTAGGCAGTTTTGCAGTACAGCACCAAACGGCTATTAAAGTATAGAGCACTGTATTAGAGAAGAAAAAAAGAGAATTGTAAATTTGACTAATGTTTTCACTTTGATTATTAGCGAAAGGTTCAATTCTTTCCATTTATATAACTTTAGGAAGATATAGGGTCCATTAAACTGACAACCAACTACCTCTCTTAGATACGCTATATGAAAACAAAATATTTTGTTGTGTACCAAAGACCATATACCTTTTATGTTTGTTACACAAATCAACTCCAGTTCTCTGCTACCGGCTTTTATAACACAAACACGGACGCTAGAAGAAAGAAAAAAATTACTACAAAGAATTATTGAAAAAAAAAAAGAAAAAAGAAAAATCAAACGTGCTGCAAAATCAGTTAAGCGATAACTGTCTCACGAACATTTGTAGACGTTAATAAAATGTAAAAAAAAAGCAACAAAAAAATCGAACAAAATGAAACTAAAAAGTATAAAAATAAAAGAGGGATCATGGTAGACATCTTGTCTCATAATAGGAAGAAATAATTGGTTGCAATAGTTGTAAGGAAAAGATAACAAATCAAATAAATCATAAATAAATGAAATTGTTCGCAGTTTAACGAGTTCTTAATTGAACAAATATTTATACATCTCATCTGACTGAATACGCTAGACACTGACATAACAAAGCAGCAAATAAATTAATTTATCAAGTGTTTTGATGAGTCTATTTATATCATATTGCTGTTCATGGCATCGCAGTAAAGATTTGATTGACAACTGTAATGTATGTAGCTCGTGTGCCGATTAATAGATACAACTGAGACATGTGACGGCAAATCTAGTTTATAACGTGTCTACTTAACACTAAAATGTCATAATGTGTTGTTGTTTTTTTCTCTCTTACTCCGAGAACTGTGGATTATATAAAATCGTATTTAGCTTTCGTATATATTTGTGTATGTTTTATCTTTACATCTCTCTCAGTAGGTATTGACGTGTGTGTGTGTGTGTGTGTGTGTGTGTGTGTGTGCGTGTGTGTGTGTGCGTGTGTGTATGCGTGCGTATGTATCTATGTGTGCGTGAATGTTGTTCTCACTTGAACTTTTGATATTGTGGCGTTCTGACATTGTTCACCTTAAGCACGTAGATACTTGCAGATTATCGAACAGTCGAGAAAATACAAGCACAAACATCTTGTAAACTGAATTCTTCTTTCATTTTATTTTTGTTTATTTTTGTGCGATTTCTATGTCTTCGTCTGTCTGTCTGTCTCTATCAGTTTACCCGTATGCAATGCACTAGTCTCTGCGTATGTGTATGTGCGTGTGTATGTATGTGTATGTATATGTGTGTGTGTTTGTGTGAGTGTGTGTCTGAGTATATGTACATATTGTGTGTGTGTCTACATACACATTCTTATGAAAATATATATACACATTTACACACGAATATATATATATATATATATATATATATATATACACACACACATATATGTATATATATACATACATACTTACATACATATATATTATATATATATATTTAGAGGTATGGTGTTATATATAAAGTCGTTGAATCGAATTTGATGTTTGTTCTATGATCAATGTTTCTTTATATATATATATATATATATATATATATATATATATACATTATACATACATATATACATTATATATACATACACACACACACACACACACACACACACACACACACATACATATATATATATATATATATATATATACAGGTGGATGTCGGTATGCACATACCTGTACGTATATATGCATATACTCATTTACTTTTGTTTTTACATGATTGAACGCAGCGTCTCACAAAAATTGTAAGTAGTTTTCGTAACTTATCCTCCGACGCTACTCTATCTCTTTCTCTCTCTCTTTCTCTTTCCTTTCTCCCCCCCCCCTCGTTCTTCCTCTGTACTACTACGTATCTCGCCTTACCCCTCTTGTTCTTCCTCTGTTACTACTACGTATCTCTTTCTTCCCCCTCGTATTTCCTCTCTTTCTTTTTTCCTCTCGTTGCTCACCATTCTTCTACTTCCTCCCTCTCTTTCTCCCTCTACCACTCTCTCTCTTCCCTTTACACCGGCATGGTCACATGCTTCCGGTCAATAATCCTTTCCTTCCTTGGCTTTCGCCAAGTAACGCACGCCACCACTTTGTCTCTCTCGGTTCCGTGCCTCATCGCGTTCATACACACATAATTTTTCTCGTCTGGCCGTAAAGCCTTTTCTGTTTGTTTTCCTGTCTTGCTTTTTGTCCGCCACTACATTCCACCATGGCTAGATTTAATTTGCGTATACAGATTTAATCTGCGATCCATGGGACGAGCCGTTTTAACGTTGCGTCCTGCCCGAAGCTCGTCGAAACGCCGGTGTTAAAACGTGGGTAGCTGATGAAATAGAATGTTCTCTATGTGGCTCGTGTGTTCTCGTCTACGTTTGTTTGCAATGTCCTGTACCCAGATATGCACCTATACATACAGGTGGATGTCGGTATGCACATACCTGTACGTATATATGCATATACTCATTTACTTTTGTTTATATATATATATATATATATATATATATATATATCCGTATATGTATATTATATCTGTCTGTGTATCTGTCAATCTGTCTGTCCATCCATCCGTCTGTCTGTCTGTCTGTCTGTCTGTCTGTCTGTCTGTCTGTCTGTCTATCTATCTGTCTGCCTATCTATCTATCTATCTATCTATCTATCTATCTATCGATCTATCTATCTATCTATCTATCTATCTATCTATCTATCTATCTATCGATCTATCTATCTATCTATGAATGTGTGTATACATATTCAGTGAGAGAGAGAGAGAGAGAGGGAAAGAAGGGAAGAGAAAGAGAAATAGAGAGAAAAGTGGGGAGAGAGAGAGAGAGAGAGAGAGAGAGAGAGAGAGAGAGATGGTGGGGAGAGAAAGAAAGAATGAAAAGAATGAAAAAGAATCATGAAAGATTCTGAAACTTTGCCAGCTAAAGCCTATTTGATGTTTGATAGGATGACACAAACAGATGCACCAATATACATGCATACATACATACATACATACATACATACATACATACATACGTACATGCACATATGCATACCTATATGCATATATATACATGTATATATACACACATATATCTATATAGATACATACATATATATATATATTTATATATACGTACATAAATGCATATACACGCACACCCAGAGACACGCTGGCATTCTCTATATATAGACATACACACGCACTCTCGAACATACACTTGCACATGTATATATACACAGAATCTCATCCTACACACACATTACAAACACACAGACACGTTATATATATATATATATATATATATATATATTCTATGTATTATATATGTATATCATGTTACATATATATATATATCTGTTATGTAAATATATATATATATAATATATATATATATATATATATATATATATATATATATATATATATATATATATATATATATATATATATATATATATATATATATATACATATATATATATACACATATATATATATGTATATATATGTATATATATATGTTATATATACATACGTACAGGCATACAAACACGCACTTGCACACATGCACACACATTCGTACACACACACACACACACACATACGTACATACACACACACACACATACCTACCTAATACAAACATAAGCACAAACAAAAACAGACGTAAGCAGAAGATATGTGCATACTTTTAAAGGAATTATATGCATTCATTAAAGTATTATCATTACGGCTGCACCGCTGCAATTTCAGGTGCAAATACTGCACACTTGGCCAAGTTGTGAATTTGTAATTTTGTATTTGTGTCAATGTCATGTTTTTAGTTATTTAATCTTTTACATGTTTTTAAAATATTTATTTGTAGATTTGAAGAATCGTCCCATCAACTCGCCAACCTCTCTTTTTCCTTTTACTCTCTCTCTCTCTCTTGTATCGTCCACTGTTTAGTTGTATTTTCTTTTTCTTTTTTTCTGCCCACTGTAGAATGCATTGAACAACAACGATGACAACAACAACAACAACGACCACCACGACGACGACGACAGCGACGACTACTTCTATTACGGTGGTCGAATTCTTCAGTGAGAATAGAGAGCTAATCTTCCATCGCTACCACCACCGTCATCACCATCCCCACCACCACCGTCATCACCATCCCCACCACCATCAAAGACCATTACCACCATCACCTTCTCTTCTTCCTCCTCTCCCACCCACTACTACTACTACTACTACTACTACTACTACTACTACTACTACTACTACTACTACTACTACTACTACTACCCGATAATAAATTATAAAATAATAACCACTCTTGAAATCGAGTAGAAGAAATATTTATCAAAAAATAGCCTACAAGCTAAATCTCATCCAAACACAAAGGTTAAAATTTCTAAACAGTAACCAAATAATTTTCGGAACAATGATCTCCCAGAGGCAAATATGCTGACAGAAAACATTTACTCCTACCTACATCTTCTTGTGAACATTAAAACGTTAGATCAACGCATTTCCAATACTAATAACACTATGACATGCTTAAGTAATAACCAATGGCCTCCAAATACAAACAGGTGAAAAACTTTAAATAATTCCAGCCCGCTAACAAACTAAAACTTATTCTTTATTATTCTGTGAACCTTTGTAAACCCATTACCTAAAAGCTGACATACTAGTAAATACATCTAATTTAAACGGTTTAAATACTAGACTGAGCTCTGAGATTTAATCTTTATATTCTCAAAACAAAAGTTCGAATATCCCATTAATATCCAGACAAGACCAACAACTAACTGTTGTTAGTTGTTGTCTAACCAACAACAATCTGTTGACCAACAGCTTAACTACAATCTTATGCGAATCTTTAATAACTGAAGATGACACGCCTAAATATATCCATCTAGTTACAAAGTTCTACATGCATGAATAATTTCTAAACAATAGCGCATCTCTAAATTTAATCAATAAAAATTCTCTATAGCACCTGGCCACCTAAACCTAGCATGCAACCTAATTATCATTTAACAGATCTCAACTTACCTTAGAAAATTGTAATTTAACAGAGACTGTGTGAAATCAAGATGAACACAAATGCATCACAGTCTGATGGGTTAGCTGGCCGAAACTTCGAAGTCGCTACTAATGCTATTTTTGCTAAAGAATAATAAATTTGTACTCAACCAAATGTACTGCGCAATCGTTGTATCCAATGTAAAATTGTTTTTATTATAACATAAAAACAAACATTATATATATATATATATATATATATATATATATATATATATATATATATATATATATATATATATATATATATATATATATATTTATTTATATATGTATGTATGTGTTTATATTAATATATTATTATTAGTATTATTATTATTATTATCATTATTAATATATATATATTATTATGTATATTATGTATATATATATGTATATATATATATATATATATATATATATATATATATATATATATATATATATATATATATATATATATATATATATATATATATATATATAAATATATACATATACTTATATATATACTTATATATTTATATACTTATCTATTTCCATTACACATATATACTCACTTAGATGTATGTTTATGTATTCTTATACAACTAAGGAGACGTATACGTGCTTTAAAATCGAAACGTCTAATAATCATTGGAAACTCTTTGTTAAAAAGATAATTATTTTATTTACCTTGGCAAGATGTCAGTTTTGAACGGGTCAGACATAACAGTCTATGTTGACCCAATCACAATATTGGCTTTGTTTCTGATATCGATTTTACTTAGACACTCGTTTGGTGAAATGGTAATAATCGACGCCGATTTGAATCGAACTCAAAACAATAATGTAATGAGTAAGATACCAAAAGCTGTATAGCTAAACGGAATATCGATCAGGCTAGATATGAAGTTGAATTACTCAATCTGTGTTAAAAACAATTAAATTTCTCTCTAATCACACCTCATTACCTTAAATAATAAATAAATAACGTATTAGAAAATGCAATCCTATATATCCTTAAAACAGGATGGTCACAGTTGGACTGCCTTATATTAAAGGTCTACAGAAAGAAGGTTGACGTGGGACTAAACAACAGTAAAAATAATAACAATAAAAAAAGCAGTGTGGTGTGTAAAGCCGTGGTTATCTTGAGTAATAAGGAGCTCTCAACATGGTTGTTCGACCTACTAGGACTAAGAGCCGAATCTCTCTTTCTTCATGTGCTCTACCTGCAGCATCGGTGACCATTAAACTCTGTTACAGAGGCTGATGAATCAGGATTTTTCTTGGGATAGATACAGCCGTTTTTTTTACGTTGCCTTTTGTCAGTTTATCTACAGGATACTCTGCTAGTCATCTGCATTCTCGAGCTTACCCTTGAAGCACAGAGCCTATTTGACCCGTAGGTATGAAGACTGCCCCAAGATGTAACAGGCCCTGCACTAGTATCTGTGGTGAGGCTCCAGTCTGTGCATACAGGAATATCGTTTTTCTCAGGACAAAACTCAAATATCCTGCAAAATACAGTCTGTCATTAAAAAAATCACAAAGCGACATTGAATAACATAAACTTAGATATACAATACCTGTCAAAGCTGAGATACTCACAACTGGATGACATTTAATCATAGGTTTGGTTTTCTGGACCCTGTCTGACCTAGGATTACGCAACAATAACAAGTAAAAGAAAAAAACAACTTATACTAATATCCATACTTCTTGTTGAAGCATTCCAATATGATTAATGGTGGCTCCACTATTGGACTTACACATTCATCCATCCATCCATACATACATACATACCTATACGCGTGATCGTGCGCACGCACACAAATACACGCACGCACACAAATACACGCACGCACACAAATACACGCACGCACGCACACAAATACACGCACGCACGCACACACACACACACACACACACACACACACACACACACACACACACACACACACACACACACACACACACACACACACGTAAACTCACTTATAGTGGAAGACATGAATTGTGATAATTTTGGGACGAAACCTTTTCTATAGCAATGATCGGCGAATAACATTAAGCAAGTAACAAGATTGAAATTCACTAGCTTTGATAACAATAACCGGTTGATGACGTCAGACACAACCAAGATAAGCAGATTCCACTGTATTTGAAAACGTTGGTCCTAATGTCTTACACAGCAGGAGAATTTACGAAAAAAAAAAAACAACAGACGAAGACAGGTGGTGTAAACAACAAATGGATGTACTAGTTTAACGCTCGGGAATAGAGAAAGTCTTTGACATTTCGAGCTACGCTCTTCAACTGAAAGGAACACAGAAAGAAACAAGGAGAAAAAAGATTATATATATATATATATATATATATATATATATATATATATATATATATATATATATGTGTGTGTGTGTGTGTGTGTGTGTGTGTGTGTGTGTGTGTGTGTGTGTATGTATGAGAGAGAGAGATAGGCAATTATGTGGATAAAACAAATTAGATACATCAAATATATTCTTTTCTACTCTAAGCACAAGGCCCGAAATTTTTGAATAGGGGCCAGTCGATTAGATCGACACCAGTACGCAGCTGGTACTTAATTTATTGATCCCGAAAGGATGAAAGGCAAAATCGACCTCAGCAGAATTTGAACTCAGAACGTAAAGACAGCCATATTCCTGTGGGCATATGGCGTAGTGGTTAATAATAATAATAATAATAATAATAATAATAATAATAATAATAATAACAACATCGAAAATACCTTGGAATGAGAACCCAGGGTCGAAATTTCACTAAGACACCTGATGAAGGCTGGAGGGTATATCAGCCGAAACGTTGTGTTAACAACAAACAAGATGAGGACAAATATCCGTCAATTGTACGTAATGTAAATAATATACTGATATAATTATTTTATGATTATATCTTTATCTTATAAAAATGTGTATATATATATATATACATATATATATATATATATATTTATACAAATAGACCCAACTTACACAGAGTACAGACGACAGAAAAAAATAAATGGAAGGAAGAAAGGTGTTATAAGTAAAAAAATTTGTTTCTGGGGGCTCGGCGATCCATTATAATGTTAGATTTAGTACATCACAGTATGCTGTCGTATGGATCAATTAACATTGGATCCAATATGCAGTGACTTAAATTTGGGTGATATTCCTCCTCGATCTTTTTAAAACTGATTCATGTAAGCAATTGGATCTTTTCATAGCAGTGAAGAACACCGTGATTTAATTGTAAAGATCAAATGAAATGAGTAAGGCCCTTACGGTTTTGCAAATTGCTCACACGCGGAGCAGTAGTCTTGACGTTAATATTGGTGGTATTGCTGCTAACGGTCACATCACATTGAATGCACTGGTTCTCGTCCGATCACCGAAGTTAAACAACGTCGAGCCTAGTTAGTATTTAGATGGGTGACCGCTTGGGAAACCTAGGTACTGTAAGCATCTCATATTAAGGTGATAAGCTGGCAGAATCGTTAGTACTCTGGGAAAAATGCTTAACGGTATTTAACCCGTCTTTAGGTTTTGAGTTCAAATTCCGCCGAGGTCGACTTTGCCTTCCATCCTTTCGGAGCCAATAAGCACCAGTTGAGTACTGGGGGTGGGGGTGGGGGTGTAATCGTCTAAACCCTTAAGCCGAAATTGCTGGCCTTGAGCCAAAATTTGATGCCAATATTGGTGGTATTGTTACTATCGATGGCCGTCCCGAATTTTGTATTAGCGGAATTCCATGTGGTTGAAAATATTCTTTAGATCTAAGTTGATGAGCAGAAAGTGTTTGTCTCATTTGTAAAAGAAGAAAATAGAGCCATTTACAGATCCACAACCTTTAAATTGACATACTTGCAGGAAAAACGTTCAAAGACACATACTAAACGATCCTTTGCGCTTGTAAGTCTCACTAACGGCCATATTGTATGTATGTATGTATGTATGTATGTGTATATGTGTATGTGTGCGTA
>NC_142928.1:169681354-169696354 GCF_046866305.1 Octopus bimaculoides | reverse complement strand
TCTCTATTGATCTCCCAACCCCCTCTCTCACCACCTCCGCCTTCGTTAAACGCACGGGCTCCCACCTCTACCTCAAAATTTCCTCCTCCCATTCCTCCCACACCAAACGGGCCAGCTCTTATTTCCAGTTCCTCCGCTTCCGACGCCTGTGCACTCGGGACCAGGATTTTGAGGCCCAATCCCAATACCTGGCTCTTTTGTTCATGCGTCGCGGATACTCATCCACCCTTGTCCAAACTGCTCTTACCTGCGCTCGTCAAATCGATCGCACTACCACCCTCTCTCCTTCCCCACACCGATCCTCCAATTGCATCACCTTTTCCCCTTTTCCTCTCTCCACCCTACCCCTTCGTCGGAAGATCCTGTGGGCCTTCCGTCACCTCCAGCTAGATACCACCAGCATCCCTATTTTCTCCAACGTACACTTGCCCTCCTTCAAACGCGCCCGTAACTTACGCGATCTACTGGTCCGTAGCTCCCTCCCCCTCCATTTCAACCCAACCCGGATCCTTCTCTTACTCCAGACCCCGTTACCACACTTGTCCTTTCATCACCAACACCACCACCCTCACTAGATCCAGCCAGCATACCCTCTACATTAGGAACTCCTTCTCCTGTACTTCTTCTAGCCTCATTTACTGCATCAGGTGCAACCTTTGCAATAAACTTTACGTTGGTCAGACGGGCTGCCAGCTAGCCGACTGGTTCACCGAAAACCTACGAGACGTTCGTTTACGTAAGAACACACCCGTCGCCCGTCATTTTAGCTTGGCCAACCACTCCCCCTCCGACCTCGCCGTCTTCGGCCTTGCCCTACACCATAGATCCACCAACTCTAGGCTCCACCAGGAACAGCGTTACATTTTCACTCTACGTACTCAAACTCCTTTCGGACTCAACATAATCCCTCCTCAGTGATTTTACTCGCACTCCTTTAAAAAAATTTTTATTCTATCTTATTTTTATTCGTTTATTTTAAACTTTTTAATTTTATTATCTTTTTTATTATTTTTGTTATGTTTTATTATTTTTCATTTATTTCTGTTACTGATTTATTGACATGAAATTTTTCATTAATTTTTTTAATTATTACTGATTTAAATTTTTCATTATTTATCTGTACTATTATTTTTTATATTCGTAAACCACACACACACACACACACACACACACACACACACACACACACACTCACACACTACACACACCCGCGCGCACACTCACGAAAATACGTACACACGCACTACACACACACATGCACTCCCCCACACGCACACATACATACACGCTCGCACACATACACGCTCGCACACATACACGCTCACACACATAATACCCACACCCTTGGTTACACCAACGCAGCCACATGCACACCACCTCATCCTGCTCTCACGCATGCACACACGTACACATGCACACACGTACACATGCACATATATACAGAGAGAGAGAGACAAAGACAAAGACAGAGTGATACAGAAAGAGACACACACACGCACCCATAGACATATGTACACACACATACATATTCCCACTCTGTTTACGCACACATGTCAACACACACACATACACAGCCACACCCACCTATTCACACACCCTTCTGACTGCCTCTGACTCACTATTGCAAACACACACACACACACACACACACACACGCACGGCCACACTCACCTCTTCACACACCTGTCACTATAGCTGCTGACCTCTGAAAGTGACCTTTAGCAAACACGCACAGAATTCCTACCACATACACATATACAGACTATTTACGCAAACACACATACAGTTGTTATCACACATACAGTTAATACCATACACACAGTTAATACCACCCACACACACATAACACACACACAGTTACCACCATACGCACGAACACGCAGACGCACAAACACGGACGCACGCACACACGCAGTTACTGTCACATACACATACACACGCAGTTACTGTCTCTCTCTCACACACGCAGTTACTATCACACACACACACACACGTACCATACATACAAACTCAACCACATACACACGCACACAAATACACACACATACCGACCATTTTCACACTCTCCAATCCCAGAAAGCACTCTCTCTTCCTCCTCCTACTTCTGTTCACTTCAGAAATGTAACCGCACGTGGACTGTTGGCGATTTTCCCTCTTTCCTCCTCCTTTCCCTTTGGACATTCCTATTTACCCTTTTTCTGACGAAGAGCTATGTTCGAAACGTAAAACAACAACTCTCCAGCGTTGTAGTTATACATTGCTTGTGCTACGTCCTCACGTTTCTTTTCTTTTTTTTCTTTTTCTTTTTCGTTCTCCGTTTTTTCAATTGACTATCTATCTATCTATCTATCTATCTATCTATCTATCTATCTATCTATCTATCTATCTATCTATCTATCTATCTATAAATATAGAGATAGTATTATTAAAATACCATCACGAGTAGCAAGCGAATTATCAGCCGTACAGGCAAATTAATAAAATATATACATACAATATTAGATATGTATATATACACAAGTGTACTACATGAGTACCTATATCGCTAAAGATAGCAGTAAAAAAATACTTCTCTACCACTGAATAGTCACAAATCTATTATAGACATGACAGGAAAAAATGGCAGATTTTGGCTGATGAGAAATCAGGCACCTATTTGGCGCTGAACTTCGAAACCGGCACCAAGTTGACCAGCATTTACTTGTTCTGACCCAGTAGAGGTAAGACATTATTAGCGATGTAGGTGCTCATGTAGTACCCTTGTGTATATATGTACATATCTAATATTGTATGTATATATTTTATTATATCTATATAGAGTTATTAATATTTCTAAGTCTCTCTAAAGGAGACTACGGCAGCGGTACTGGAAATTAATAGTTATCGCCAAGCCAACATGGCAGTCCCAAAATTAGGACGAAAGCTGCCGTGAATTAGCTCCAAGAAGCCATCGCCTCTAGCTAGCTATGTGACACACGAAACCTGTGTCCTTTATAACCTTCGAACAGGGGAGGTCAGCAGTGTCCCCCTGCTGGTTTGGCATCTGCAGACTAGACTAGTTTCAGGGTGTTGCCCCTTGTCAATGCAGAGTAGCCAAGCCTTAGCCAGGCGGCGCTGCTGACTATCTGCTCGAAGGTTATTTATCTAATTTCAGTGGAATCTATCCACTGGTTTTCAGAAATAGAGTTATTAATATTTCTAAGTCTCTCTAAAGGAGACTATGGCTTCTTGGAGCTAATTCACGGCAGCTTTCGTCCTAATTTTGGGACTGCCATGTTGGCTTGGCGATAACTATTAATTTCCAGTACCGCTGCCGTAGTCTCCTTTAGAGAGACTTAGAAATATTAATAACTCTATTTCTGAAAACCAGTGGATAGATTCCACTGAAATTAAATAAATAACCTTCGAGCAGATAGTCAGCAGCGCCGCCTGGCTAAGGCTTGGCTACTCTGCATTGACAAGGGGCAACACCCTGAAACTAGTCTAGTCTGCAGATGCCAAACCAGCAGGGGGACACTGCTGACCTCCCCTGTTCGAAGGTTATAAAGGACACAGGTTTCGTGTGTCACATAGCTAGCTAGAGGCGATGGCTTCTTGGAGCTAATTCACGGCAGCTTTCGTCCTAATTTTGGGACTGCCATGTTGGCTTGGCGATAACTATTAATTTCCAGTACCGCTGCCGTAGTCTCCTTTAGAGAGACTTAGAAATATTAATAACTCTATTTCTGAAAACCAGTGGATAGATTCCACTGAAATTAGATAAATAACCTTCGAGCAGATAGTCAGCAGCGCCGCCTGGCTAAGGCTTGGCTACTCTGCATTGACAAGGGGCAACACCCTGAAACTAGTCTAGTCTGCAGATGCCAAACCAGCAGGGGGACACTGCTGACCTCCCCTGTTCGAAGGTTATAAAGGACACAGGTTTCGTGTGTCACATAGCTAGCTAGAGGCGATGGCTTCTTGGAGCTAATTCACGGCAGCTTTCGTCCTAATTTTGGGACTGCCATGTTGGCTTGGCGATAACTATTAATTTCCAGTACCGCTGCCGTAGTCTCCTTTAGAGAGACTTAGAAATATTAATAACTCTATTTCTGAAAACCAGTGGATAGATTCCACTGAAATTAGATAAATAACCTTCGAGCAGATAGTCAGCAGCGCCGCCTGGCTAAGGCTTGGCTACTCTGCATTGACAAGGGGCAACACCCTGAAACTAGTCTAGTCTGCAGATGCCAAACCAGCAGGGGGACACTGCTGACCTCCCCTGTTCGAAGGTTATAAAGGACACAGGTTTCGTGTGTCACATAGCTAGCTAGAGGCGATGGCTTCTTGGAGCTAATTCACGGCAGCTTTCGTCCTAATTTTGGGACTGCCATGTTGGCTTGGCGATAACTATATATCTATATATATATATATATATATATATATATATATATATATATATATATATATATAAACTGGAGGAATGTATTAAGCAAGTCGTGTTATTACATTAGTTTACAATTTTTCCTCGACAATCGATCTCACGAGTATTCCCATATTATGCAATAATATACGCAATCATTGATTCGTAAAATGTCATTGACTCACATTCGACTCTTCGGAATCATGCAAAAATAGTATTTGCGCGTAAGCGCTTGAGTTATCGAATTTATGCCTATATCGAGTTGCGTGTGTTTACATGGTTACAGTTACATATTACGAGCCAAACGAAACAACGCAAACCCTGGTTTTAATTGGCCAGTCAAAAAGGAAGGTTGAATTGAAAAAAGAAAAAAAAAAGAAAGAGGGAAAAAGCATAACTCCCCTTATTGTTGTACCCTTCGCGTTTCGAAATTTTGAATCCGGTAAAAGTAATCTCTCCTCTAGTTTGCATGGTTTCTCGCAAGATTCTTGAAGTTTTCCTTCCTAACACTCAAGCGTTTATTATCTTTTAATTTCTTTATCTACCGTAGAAGAGGCCGGCTTACATTACATCATGATTTTACAAGCTGACCATAGAAAGATTTATTTTGGTATTGAACTACTATCCGTGCGAAGGATGTGGCCACACCATTGCATTTGAGATCGACTCTCTCGCCGAAGACGACGTATGAGCGTTCAGCTTTTGTCGAACGATCTTCACAAACGATTTGTTTATAATAATCAAATATGTGCTGTACATTAGCTCACCCCCACCATCAAATAGCTGTTGCCTGAACAAATGCACAGAGTTTCATACGTCAGGTGTTGAAGTGATCGCAGTGTCTCGTGTAATAAAGTGCTTTTGCTGAAGAGCATAACGCACCACTCAGTGTAGGAATTGAAACCACGATCTGACGATTGTGAGTGCAACACCCTAACTACTAGGCTATGCGTCTTCACATAAACACACACACACACACACACACACACACACACGCATATATATTGGGTTGTCCGGAAAGTTCGTGCAGATTTATAGTAGCTTACCTTTCGACTTACTTGCTATGAAACCACCTTAATTCTGGGAAGAGGGTATTTTCAAGTTAAAGGAAAGATGGAGACGCATTGTACAACAAAATGGTTCATATTTGGCTGATTAAAAATGTAATGGCAAGTATTTATTGACCTTTTTCTTTCCTTTGAAAATCAGCACGAACTTTCCGGACAACCCAATATAAATGTATGTATGCATATTTGTGTCTGTGTGTTTACACATTGAAAAATAAATACTTGGGGTAGGTAATCACATACTAAAATATAACTTTAAATGTGTGTGAGTATGTGTGTGTGTGCGTGTGTGTGTGTGTGTGTGTGTGTATGTGTGTGCGTGCATGCGTGTGTGTGAATGCGCGTGAACAGCTGAAAGTGTATTTTTATGCGAAATATCAGAAAAGCATCAGTCTCTTAAATACGTATCTCCAAAATTTAGTCATTACTAGTGATAGTGTATAATTTTCAAATCAATGTTTTTCGTATTAGATAAAGAGACTGGTAAGATAGAACGACATCATTATTTTTTAAACAAATCTTATCTTCCGTTTTGAGAGACAAATACTATGCACCAGGAGATAAAATGTTTAATTGGATCAGCTCACATATGCTTAAATTTATGTTTCTAAATATCTATACACCCTAAGACAAAACGCACACACACACCCACCCACCCACACACACACACACTCACACACACACACACACACACACACACAGATACACACACACACACAGATACACACACACAGACACACACACACATACACACACACGTACATGCATACATACGTATAAAATACATATACACACATGTGAAATACACACACACACACACATACTTGTGTGGTTGATGTATGTGTTCCTAGAATAAAAACATCAGCCATTAGCTAAAAAATTGACTGAATATAAAATGTGGTGTTAATATTGGGTTGTCTGGAAAGTTCGTGCCGATTTATAGTAGCTTACCTTTCGACTTATTTTAGAACATGGTTGTGTCCATAAAATAGGATTTGACTACACCTCCATTTAGAGCACAGTTTAAGCTATCTTTTCGTGGAAGAAGGTTTATGTTCCTATAACCTGTGTTAATTCTGTAACCCTTTAAATTGGAAGATAAGAAAGTTCATTTTCGGATTCTTTTCTTTTTCCGTAAAGGGAAAAATGCCTCACAAGCAACCAAAGAAATATGCGCAGTTTCCGGTGATGTTTCCTTATCCGAAAGAACTGTACGGAAGTAGTTCGCAAGATTCCGAGCTGGAGATTGTAGCACTATTGGTAACGAGCGATCAGGCAGACCTGTCACTACAGATGATGACCAAATCAAGTGATTAATTGAGAATAACCCACATTGCACAACCCGAGAATTGGCAGAAAGCCTCAACCTATCAAAATCCGTCGTTCATGAGAACCTTTTGGAAAATCGGCACGAACTTTCCGGACAACCCAATAATTATGAAAAAGAAAACCTGACAGTGATTTCGAAGTTTCGCCAGGCTGGTTTGTCAGACTATTTGACAAGGTCATTCGGTGATACTTCGGCGATTCGAAGCCACAGTCGTATCGTCTCTTCTATATACATAACGCGCGCGCGCGCACCCACCCACACACATAATTGCATAGCGCCATCAAAATGTGTTAGACAAGATAAATAACAGAAATTGATGTTTTACAAGGGGTTCACTCAAACTGTCATTTGGATAAACGCTGATGGCAAGTCAGTAATGACATTTTCAACTACACACACAAACACACACAAACACACATGCTTATATATATACATATATATGTATATATACGTATATATATATTATGTATATATGTATGTATATGCATAAATACATAAGTCTGTCTGTCTGTCTGTCTGTCTATCTATCTATCTATCTATCTATCTATCTATCTACCTATATATATATATATATATATATATATATATATATATATATATATATATATATATAAAAAAGAATATGTTAATTATGCCTATGCGGTTTTAGCTAGCGGCCACTAACATTAATATCTCTCATGAGTATAAATTTTCCTTTATATATATATATATATATAAGAATTTAAGGATTGGAGAAAACGCATGTTATAATTGCATACTTTATTCCTACATATGTTTCAAAGGATTACAACCTGTGTGATCCATAGGGATCTTTGATATTAAAATTGTAACCTTCTCATCAGGGAAAGCATGGGAATCATCTTAAACGTAAGACATTATGACCGGGTCATAATGTCTTACGTTTAAGATGATTCCCATGCTTTCCCTGATGAGAAGGTTACAATTTTAATATCAAAGATCCCTATGGATCACACAGGTTGTAATCCTTTGAAACATATGTAGGAATAAAGTATGCAATTATAACATGCGTTTTCTCCAATCCTTAAATTCTTAAATATACTCAAATACTCAAAATTTCAAGGAGTTCCTGCCTTAAAAACAGGAGCTAACCACAGTTATTTTGTGTTCTTTGCTACATTGGTTTCTATCAACCCATTTATTCTACCAGAAGAATTTTTATTCATTAAGATAGAAGAAATACACATAATTATATATATATATATATATATATATATATATATATATATATATATATATATATATATATATATATATATACATACATATATATACGTATGTATGTATGTATGTATGTATGTATGCATGTATGTATGTATGTATGTATGTATGTATGTGTTTCTGTGTTTGTCCCCCACCATCGCTTGACAACCGATGCTGGTGTGTTTATGTCCCTGTAACTTAGCAGTTCGGCAAAGAGACCGATAGAATAAGTACTAGGCTTACAAAGAATAAGTTCTGGGGTCAATTTGTTTGACTAAAGGTGGTGCTCCAGCGTGGCCGCAGTCAAATGACTGTAACAAATAAAATAATAAAAGAATATACTAAAATATTATGAAGAGTGAAGAATGTTTCTTGGGAGTAATATTTACTGGACAGCGTATTATATGGAAATATACCATTATTAAGAGAAGCCATCAAATAACGCTGTCTGAAGTTTGTAGAAAAGATGCAGTTGTACGTCATTTGTTAATATGGGAACCAGTACATATGTGCAGTAGTTGTTTGAGGATGCAAATATTAAAAAAACGTATGTGTTGCACAGATGGACGACAAAGACATGTGGAAGAAATTAATCAATTTGATCCGAGTGTTCCCCACACGACATCATAATATTAATCAAATTATTAAAAGAATCAATTTATTCAATAATGTTCTTAATATCTATCAAAATTTAGATGTTAATTATATTTAAATATAAGCTTCCACGAGTCAAGTTGTCTGACATTTTTCAAAGGTTTTATGCTTTCTCTTCTTTGTTTTTACAGTATTTTCATCATTACTGTATTAGAAATGAATAAGATTTCACAGCCTGCATTTATAATACAATGGTCCTAAACAGTTAAATAATATGAAGCGCCTGATATCAATGCAAGAACGTGTAATGTATACACACACACATAAATTATATATATATATATATATATTAGCACTCTGTCGCTTACGACGTCGAGGGTTCCAGTTGATCCGACCAACGGAACAGCCTGCTCGTGAAATTAACGTGCAAGTGACTGAGCACTCCACAGACACGTGTACCCTTAACGTAGTTCTCGAGGATATTCAGCGTGACACAGTGTGACAAGGCTGACCCTTTGAATTACAGGCACAACAGAAACAGGAAGTAAGAGTGAGAGAAAGTTGTGGTGAAAGAGTACAGCAGGGTTCGCCACCATCCCCTGCCGGAGCCTCGCGGAGCTTTAGGTGTTTTCGCTCAATAAATACTCACAACGCCCGGTCTGGGAATCGAAACTGCGATCCTATGACCGCGAGTCCGCTGCCCTAACCACTGGGCCATTGCGCCTCCACACACACACACACACACACACACACACACACACACACACACACACACACACACACACACACACACACACACACATATATATATATATATATTTATATACATAAATACATACAGTGTACATTTAAACATATCAGAGATATGTCCATAATAGGACATCTAACCTGCTAGAAGGAGCAGTCAAAACATGTTTTCTATGTAGTGCCTCGTATTTATGTGTTAATCTTGGCTTTTCCGCTGATGATAGCTGACCTATATTATTTTATTTTGCTAAAAATAGCTTGAAACCATGGTCCGGAAAATAGATGGTAAATGTTTTTATTTTTCAGTCCCTTTCGAAATTATCCCTAATTGTGGTTTGGAGTTTTGACTGCTCTTTCTAGCGGGTTAGATGTCCTCTGATGTGTTTAAATCTACACTGTATGTATTTATATGAATAATATATAGTCTATTGGCTAGTTTTTTCTTCTCGCTAGACCACTGGTAGCAAATAGAATTTCTAAAATGTTTTGTTACCTTGAGATTTATTAATATATATATATATATATATATATATATATATATATATATATATATATATATATATATATATACACACATATAGGTATCTGTGGATATATTTATATACGTGCATAGACACATATGGATATATGTTGCCTACTGGTTATCCCATGCAGATCATAACCAAGAGAAAATCTAGATGCAAATTGGAAAGCTGGGTCCAAACGATCCGTAGGAACCCTCGTCTGAGTAGCGTTGAATATTCACACCTACTACGAGACCTATGCAAATGAACGAAATACTTGTTAGTTTTACAGAATTAAAACCTTATTGACCAATGGTATGTTGTTAGTCTATTGTTGGACTGAGTCTTGTGAGAATTTAGATGCTTTTCTCCAAGAACATAGCGCTGTAGTAGGCTGTTGAAGGGTGATTAAGATACGAAAACTTACAAACTTTCAGATGGTTGTTCGTTATTTTATCGTGTCAGTCTATACTCACAGAATGTCATCAGCATCTTTGAAAATAAAGACTGCTGACTAGAGATTCCATTAGAAACAAGAGTTAAGTGCAAACATGACAGGACTGATAGTGTTCCACACGACAAGGAAACGAAAATCCTCATATAATTAGTTGAAGTAAATGTTCGACCTAAGATACAGAGATTCTCAACATCGAAGTTGAGTTTGTTAAAACTTCAACTGGTAAAGCCTGGCTATAAATTCTCATTTGCATTTAATGTTATTGGCGGAATTGGTTATGAAGTATCAAATTTACTAGAAGACTGGAAACTTTTGAGTTCTCTTGAGAGAGAAGGAGGGAGGGAGAGAGAGAGAGAGAGAGAGAGAGAGAGAGAGAGAGAGGAAGAGAGAGGGAGAGAGAAAGGAATGGACTTACATATATCTCCAATACACAATCGATTAACGGTATGGTTAGGATTTGTGGGAATATATGAATTTATTTGCCTAAATGCAAACATACATATGTACATACGTACAAGCATACCTACGTTCAAATACACATAGGTACATTCATATATATATATATATATATGTATATATATATATATATATATATATATATATATATATATATATATATATATATATATATATATATATATATATATATATATACATACATACATACACACACACATATATATATATACACACGCACACACAGAGGCACACACACACACACACACACACACACACACACACATACAGACACACGTATATATACATATATATATATATATATATATATATATATATATATATATATATATGTATATATCTACATATATACATTAATGCATTCATACATTCATACATACATAATTCATATATACATGCATTCATACATAGTGGCATTCATACATATATACGTGCATACATTCATTTATACATGATTACTTCAAAATGACAGAATCGATGGCTACCAAAATGAACCAACAGCCAGTATACATGCTCCCACTTTGAAAAGTATGCTTTGGTCATACAGGAACAGGAAATGACGATGCATAAACGGACAGGGATGTAAGTAAAGCATCTAGATGTGACAATCGATGCGGACAAAATGAAATTAACACTGATGATGTGACTTGCATCATACATAGTTGTCTGAAAATGCTTATGTGGCAATTTGTTGTGACTAAAACGCAATACATTACAACTAGTAGTAATAACAATCCCGAAGATCAAAATATAAAAAATTTCAGTGAATTGGATGGTTTGCTCATCAATAATAAGAAACAATACTGGTAGAATGTTCCTATCAAATCCTCTGTATCATGTAAGCATGCCATGCCAGAAATAATGATCTGGGACACGTTTAGGGCTAGGTAGCACAGATTACATCGGCAGACGAAATTTTGTCATCACCAGTGGACGGGATTGCTGTATCACGTGATTTTGGCGTAATTTTCGCCTCGTCAGCAACAGACACCCAAACACCGAATGCCAGACTGTAATCCAAGTTAAATTGTATGCGCAAATTAACATTCATTACAAACACTGCTTCTGTCGATAATAGCTAACTTATACACAATCTGCCAATTTGTGCGACATCACTTATTGTTTAGTCAGTGTTAAACTATATCGGTTTGACAGGGTGTCTGTTACGGAGGAGGTGAAAACAAAACGAAATTCTGTGATGCAACAGCCTCATCAGCCTGTGCTGACCAAATTTCGTCTGCCGATATAGCCTACTAATGACAGTGCTATTTAGCAGTAAAAGTCCAAGCGAAAGATTTCTCAGAACCACTACTTCAGCTTACGGCATTTAAAACAACACATCCGAGTTAAGCTGGATGTGCAAATCGATATTCGTTAAAAAGTCTGTTTCCATTGTTTATAGTTAATGTGTGTGCACATGTATACACACACAAACACACACACACACACACACACACACACACATATATATATATATATATATATATATATATATATACGTATATACAGATACATGCATATATACAGATACGCATAAGCATATATACAGATGTATAAACCAAAACATACAAATCCACACACGCAATGACATGCATGCATACACTCATACATACATAACTAATAAATTGATGTTCTCTGGATTCCAAGTCCTGTTTCTGTGTTAGAAACCGGCTTTTACTCTATTATGAGAAATTAATATAGTCACAACATACATACATGCATGCATGCATGCATGCATACATACATACATACATACATACATACATACATACAAGCATAGACTCACACAAAAGTACTGCGAATCAAATATAATCAAAGAATGAATATTTAGACTTTGAAAAACATGATAGTTGGAGATTTCTCCAAACAAGACAATTTGGCACGTGCATTTTCAGCACCAGTAATGATAGCAACAGCTGGAGATAATTGACTGGTCTATAGAGAAATTCCACTGCATGGTAACTAAATTCCGCAACATCTTGATTTCAGCTGAAAGTTTCCGCTGGGACAGTGGTTTCGACAACTTCTGTTTTCGGAAGAAATGAAGGAAGAAGAGGTTTAATAGCGATGCAAGGAGTCTTTGATTATCATATAATGCCATTCTAAGTGTGACATGATACCACTCAGAAAGCATTTGCTTAACAACGGCAAAAATAAATACATCATTTACATGCTTAAATAATGAAGTGGACAACATTTTTATGAGTTAGTAGTGAACCGATGAACAAGTATTTCTCAGTGACGTCCCATGCCACCAGAAAATTGCTGGACTAGCATGCGTCAAGAAAGACTTGAAAGAGAAAATCTGCATACCACGAAAAAGTGATGCTTGGGTATGTTTCCTGTAAATGTTTCCTGTAAATTTCCTGTAAAATATTAATATGAAGTGTAACCTTTCTTGGAGTAGCGAGCGTTGCATCACGTCACATTCAGCAGGTTATGCTCCTGTAATCCTTGGATAGGAAATGACTACGAGATACTTAATGGATAAAATGGAAGGTGAAACCCTTAAATCCCCCAGATGCAACCGAAAATATCGATTATGTAACTCTTCTGCAGAGAATATAATGCATGCAATTAGCAGCTGCACCAAAATGTCATTAACATATGTTATTCCATTGTGGCACGATGTTGTTAAAACAATATACAATGCTATCTGTAGGAAAGACTGCTCCAGGGTAATACAGGCATATTAAGACCAGGAATTTTGGTGTAACATGTCCATCAAAACTTCTTACATCTACAATGAAATCGAAAAGAAAATTTACGTACATTCATAGGCCATATTGGCACACTTGGTAGACATAGGCAAAACATCAAGTTCCCTAAATGAGTAAATGTTTATACTTTCCAAAAACAAGAATAAATATGCAGCTCCGCAAAAAAAAAATATGATTATATCTTTATCCAATATTTTTTTCAAATTTAATTAAAAGCAGGAAAATTTCATTTGCAAATAATGAATTAGAAATTTATTGAGAATTCAAAAAAAAAAAAATATTTAGTTGTCACTCTTAATGACAGAAATTTGCTTTAAACCCCATAACGGATAATAAAATTTAAACAGCCTAAAACGTAAATTTTGACGTCTTTGATTAGTCTTTTTTTTTAGATTATGTGACTTTTTGCCAGAAAAACTAGTTTTTTTGAGCAAAAGGACCTGTCGCCACGTATTTTACGTATACAGTCTTTAATCGGAGAAGTAAAAATATGCAAGCCTTCAACATATAACATTTATCAATTTTAATTTCCAATTTTCAGTGATCAGCTTTGTTACTTTGTTAGAAGCCAGATCCCTCTTTTAGGAAGAATTCGGGTAAATAAAAAGAGAAAACTAACTCACTGTAGGTGAAACAAGAATGTAAACAGGCTCTATCTATGCTATTGATGTATGTAAAAGAGGGAGTGAGTCTCCTGATGAACTGTTTCACGGTTTGTTGGCCGATCTGCAGAGAAGACGTACCTTCCTGCTTCAATCAATAACGCATATCAGCTTTCATATGAAGCAGTCATAAATGAAGCTAGCACCACAGTCGGTAACTTGACTTGCATATTTGCGTCTTTGACAGCTCGTCATTAATTAAACAATATCTATTTTATACACGAACCAAGATAAGTCAGAAGATTTAAATATTACAGAGCCTTGCTGTGTATGAAATGTAAGCACATTCTTTCTACGTTACTGATGCGCAGAAAAATATAGAGGCAGTCTCCTGATGGACCATTTCACGGTTTGTTGACCACTTCTCAGAGAAGACGTATCCGCCTTTCTTCCTCAACGAATAACAAAGATCAGATGCTAAAAAGAGGGAGAGAGTTTCTCCTCCTTCCCTCTTTTTTTTCTGCCCATCATTAGTATAGAACAAATGCTTCCGTTATTATTTCATCCATAGCAAGGCTTTGTAATATTTAAGCTCTTCTCATTGATACTGTGTAATTATGCATACTTGATAGCTGAAGCTTGATTTCCAGTAAAGCTATCGCTTGATATTTCTCTTAAACACGAGCAACACAGATGTGCGTTTTCAATCATGCTGAAAAGCTACATCCGTGGGTTATACCCCTTTTATTTTATAAATATTATTTTGGTCACCTAAAACGGCGAGCTGGCAGAATCGTTAAACACTCCGGGCAAAATTCTTAGCGGTATTTCGTCCGTGTTAATATTCTGAGCTCAAATTTTTTCGAAGTCGTTTTTTCTT
>NC_142928.1:169666354-169676354 GCF_046866305.1 Octopus bimaculoides | reverse complement strand
TCATCAGGAAAAGATAAAAATCAATGAAGTATAAAAATGGCAAAAACTAAGAAAACTTTATACAGCACAATCAATGAGACAAAATTTAACTATTAGGACACTTAATTAGGTGAAATGGCCACGTTCTGAGTAGATAAAGTAATCAGTTAGTGACAATTGGGACTAAATCCAAATAAGAAAAGAAGATGATCTCAAGAATCAAGAATACTCTAAAGTTGACTTGCCGTTATGGAAAAAAGATATGTCTGGGGACAAGACAATAGCTGTGGACACGCCTTTCTGCCTCAGAAAGTATCATCAGCACATCATGCTTATCTACATGCATACCTATATTCATAGGTACATACATACATATATACATACACTTGTGTATGTGTGTGCGCGCGTGTGTGTATGTATATTATATATATATATATATATGTATTGAAGAACCAACAAGAATAGGTGCAAGCGCTAATATTTATAAAACATGTGACATTAATATAAAACTGTAAATGTACAACCATCCAGATATCTGAGTACCTTAATATGTTTTACAATATATAATTACTGTACATCTTCTCCAAACCTTCCAATATATATATATATATATATATATATATATATATATATATATATATATATATATATATATATATATATATATATATATATATATATATATATATATATATATATATATATATTTATATAAATAAGGATAGATCGTTATTTAGAATACCGATCATATCAGGTGGCCAGCATGGGAATAAAAACCTCAAAAGGTGATAATTATTATAAAATTATAGTTAAGCGTATCTAAGAGAGACCACCATGCTAGAAATAGCAGCCAAAACTTGACTCTAAAATCACATTAAATGTTCATACAGCACCAGGAGAGAAGACAAAAAGACAAAATAAACTAGTGTGCTATCTGAGTATATTCCACTGATGAAGGCAGAGCATTTCTTATGCAGAGCCAGAAATCCGAGATCTGGAATTATCCAGTAATTTTTTTGCCTAATTACTTAATACTTTTTACACTTATAAACTATATAATCTCAAACGATCTCGTATACAGTCTCTTGTCTGGTAAAAAATAAATAAAAAAGTGAAAGCCTATTCTTCACCGTGGTGAGATAATTAGAATGAAACATATTGGGAGTTGTCAGTTTTGATAAAAGATTAGACTTATTTCCTGCTGCACACACCCATTGGTCTTTTGATTAATCTGAATTTCGAAATTGTCTCCCTTGCCTTTGAGAAAAATTATCGTTAACGCTAAAGCTTTTTCTTTTCATTGCACATGCAATTTTGATGCATTACATATTTATTTGAACTCATTGCATTAAGTGTATTGGCCTCCACCCTCCACTTAACTATATGCTCTCCACAAGGAAGGCATCCATGGGAAAGTTTCTATGTGTTATCTATCTATCTACGAGGTGGGAACTCTCTGTCGTATGTATATATATATATATATATGTATATATATATATATATATATATATATATATATATATATATATATATATATAGAGAGAGAGAGAGAGAGAGAGAGAGAGAGAGATGGATAGATAAAGATATAGATATATATGTATATATATATGTATATTTGTATATATATATATATATATATATATATATATATATATATATATATATATATATATGTATGTATATATACACGGTTTAGATATAGATTCAAGGTTGAATATGGTACTTATGCGTAGGCACCCGAATATCGCATCCCAAAAGGATAGGTGATTAAAATCAAAAAATAAGCAACACGGATTTCAAAGGTGATTGCAGTACTTACTTAAATAAATTACTTAAATAAATTGAAGTAGCATGAAACGTGCGTACTGCAATCACCTTTGAAATCCGTGTTGCTTATTTTTTGATATGTATATATATATATAGATATATATGTATCTGTAGATATATATGTATGTATATGTATATATATGTATATTTGTGAGTTTGTGTCTGCGTTTGTCCCTCTACCATCGCTTGACAACTGATCTCGGTGTGTTTACGTCCCCGTAACTTAGCGATTCGGCACAAGAGACTTATAGAAGAAGTACCAGGCTTACAGAGAATAAGTCCTGGGATCGACTAAATGGCGGTGCTCCAGCATGGTCATAATCAAAATGACTGAAACAAGTAAAAGTGGAAAAGTGTAAAGTGTAAGTGTATACACACACACACACACACACTCACACACACACACACACACACACACACACACATATATATTGTCCATGCATAAATACGTATATACGAACATAGGTACACAATTGTATATATATATATATATATATATATATATATATATATATATATATATATGTGTGTGTGTGTGTGTGTGTATGTATGTCTGTATATATATATATAATACAGATCTCTGTATTTTCACAGTTATATTTGACAAGTTCGAAAGACGAACGAAAGGGCTAATATATGTATAAAATAAATGAAAGAAGTTATTCCAAAATTCTGACGACTTTTTTTTTCAACGAGCAGAACTTACTTGCAGGTATTGGTAGTGCAAATCAGAGGTGCAATCTGTGTGGGTGTTTTTTCAAAACACTGTCTGGTTTAAAAAGCCACATCAGACGCCATGAAAGGACTAAGGTGTAGGTGCAGGAGGTGGTCAAACTCTGTTTAAGGAGTAGACAACCACTATATATATATATATATATATATATATATATATATATATATATATATATATATATATATATATATATATATATATATATATAGAGAGAGAGAGAGAGAGAGAGAGAGAGAGAGATAGGTAGATAAATGTATTACATTTATACGCATGCATATATCAATATTTATATATATATACACACACATATATATGAATATATATATATATATATATATATATATATATATATATGTATGTATATATATTAATATATATTTATAATGTAGATTGCATAAATGTGGGTGTATATGTAAGTATGTATATATATATATATATATATATATATATATATATATGTGTGTGTGTGTGTGTGTGTGTGTGTGTGTGTGTGTGTGTGTGTGTGTGTGTGTGTGTGTGTGTGTGTGTGTGAGTGTGCGTGCGTGCGTGTGTGCTCAAACAAACGCATACAATCTACAATATAAAGCTGGAATAAGAATATATAAAAGTACAAAAAATAAATAAACAGAAAGAGAATAACATCAAAAATTCGATCATCACCGACTGACAACGTGACTTCCGTTCAACATGATTTACACCCAGGTTTTTTTTTTAATCTTCTCATACTTTATAGATTATTGTCTATGAAGCACAAGGTGAGATTTCAACGTTTACTGTTCACACGCTCGCAGTACTCAAATTGTACTCCTGTATTGAATATTGATCTCTAAATTTTGTCAGCCACAAATTTGTAGGAGAATGGTATATCGATTGAATCTACATATGTTTTACAAATGAAGCGAGAGACAAAAGGCACAATGAAACCTAGAGTTGGTATTTGTTTTCTGATCGCAAAGAGACGTAACTGCATAATATCTATATTTGTTCGTCGGAGCGACAAGGACCATCTACTCATCCTTAAGGATGACTGATGATCTGTCTAGGACCTTTATTTCAGGTGAAGAAGAGTTGCGTACCGTTAACCTGACTGTCTTGTCTGTGACCATCTTAAATTTAGTGTAAGATGAGGTCAAGACGAATAGAAACAGAGATGGTGAGGAATGCAGTCGATAACCAGCATGTCTTACCTCATCTTGCTCTCTGTATTCTTCTATGCATTGCTTCAGTCGACCTCGCTCCATTCAACTACATACATATAATGTATTGAAGGTCATTCAACCAAAACCAGTGTTGTTTACATCGTTTATGTGATTTTGTTTTCCCTTGTTGAGTTAGGAGGAAGCGGTAGTACCCAGGGATGCTTTAACAGAATTATAGGCCCCCAAACAAAGCAATACATGGGAGTCCCTGACATACACAGCAACATGAATAGATTATCATTGGACCCCTAGACTCGTGGGACCGTAGGGTAACTGCCTTGTGTACGTACTCCTTAAGACAGTACGAGTAGTGCCTTTGGCCTTTGCAGGCCTTCTTGGACTGGTGAGATTTATGTCAATAATATTCCACCTGAAACTTTGAAAACTAATGCCTAATCGAAAGATATGAACAAGGAGGAAATTCCAGAAGTCTATAATCAAAGCCGTTGCAGTCACAACTACCCTCTATTTCGTTCATACATTGTGTCTATGAGAACAATATCCAATGTATCCTTTTTTATATAAGACGATAGGATGTGATTTCAAGGAAATAGATTTAGCTGCTATTTGTCGTAGGTTGAGCTACGACGTTAACTTCCATCATTAATTCATGATTAAGGTGTGACCCGCAAAGAGTGACGTTCTTGAGAGAAAGGAGTGGGTGTATTGACTATTTCAGTGCCTGAGGAAGAGGGATTGGACACAACGTGGGCGACGGGGAAGAGGCAAATAAGTCAGAAATACTTGAGTGGGTGTGGTATGAATCCAACCAACTCCAAGAGAGGCCATTATAGCAGCGGTAGAAAACTAAAGAGAGGAGACAGCGTACTTGTGGCGAGATGCTGGGGCGTGTCTATGAGTGACTTTACACCAATCAGTCGTGTGGCCCTATTCTGGTTGCAATCTAGGATATCTGTGTGCAATAGCAGAAGTAGCAATTGCATCAACAGCATAATCCTAGGTGTAGCTTCAATACTCCTTTGTGGGTCTTACCTGAGCCCCGAATCAATGAGAGAAATTAACATAGAAGCTCAACCTGCGACAAATAGCAGCTAAATTTATTTTGTTGAAATCACGCCCTATCGTCTTAAAAAAAACTGCAATGACATTGATTATAAGTTTTCTCAGAGTTTACGTATAATAAGCAACAGCAGTAGCAGCAGCAGTAACATAAGGACGAAATCACCGAAGGAAATCAAACTGGCTGTATATAACCTAATTTAATTGTTAGTGTAGAGGAAGTGTATGTACCCATGGACTTCGTAAAACGCAGTTAATGTTCTCAATCAGCTTGCAAGATCATGGCTACAGGAAAAACACGTTAAGGTCACTGTGAAACAGCACTGTTTACTCGACGGACGGTCTAACTTTTATTTATAATACATATTTCTTGCGTACGTACAAGAATGGATGGGTCAATATTTATAAGGACATATTTTATCTTGATATATTTTATCAACTACGAAAGATGAAAGTTGACTTCGGCAATATTTGAACTAAAGGGTCGTAATTATATCTCACAAGATATTTCTCTGACGTTCATACATGTCTGTCAGTTCATCTTCCGAACACTTATGCACATTTGACCTTGTTTTGAGTAATATTGAAGATTGTCAAGGCTTATTTTTTTGTCTTTTGTCAGAGCTGCACACTCAATCAAATCTCAAAATACATACGCGTATTTTTTTTATATGGAAATAAAGCTGATCTAGAAAGGATGCAAATTAATAATTTTGAAGGGCAAAAATGTTTTAAACACGATTTCAAAACTCAACGTAGTCGACTTTGCTTTCATTCTGCCTTCGTCAGTAACTTCATCAGAGATTTTATGTTGAAGATATAATCGAATACAAAAATTACGATCGTCACTCGCAGTCGAGGATGACTTAATATCAGAATATTAATTCGCTAATGACCTCCGGCGCCGATGTAATCGTGAATTGATACAAACACTTTCTGGACCCCCCCACTCTCGACCCCTCGGAAAATCCAGGACGTGATACTGGATGGAAATAGGGCTATATGAGCATTAGACTAGTACTTTATTTCTCGACCTTGAAAGAACGAAAAGCAAAGTTGACCTGAGCGGGGTATGAACTGAGATCGTAAAGAGCAATAACTAAATTGCAAAGATGCTACCCGATGCTCTGACAACTCTGCTAATTCGTTGCCTTATAATAATCGACCTTACAAATTACCCAAATATATTGTCTTATGGTTATGCTATTGATTTTTAACCTTGTCCGCAGATCATACATATTCGGCCTTAGTACTTATTTCCTGTACGTATTTTGCTACTCGGAATGATGAGATGAAATGTCAATTTCAATGGCATAACAATTCAGTACGTGAAGGAACAGTATGGAATATGCGTAAAATAAAGAATTTAACCAGGTCTTGCTTAGGTATGTGGTCAATTTTAAATATTGTCAGCGAGATTCTAAGCCAGATCTAAATGTATGAAATTGTATACTTTATGAACATCTATGCAATATTTATTCCGGTGCTTTACTGTTTGTTTAATCAGTTTCCTCTGCAGTTCTAAATGTTTTATATTTTAAGATAGTGAAAAGGAGTGGGACAATATATGAATGGCTCATTCGAATTGAGGGGTATTTGGGTTACCCTGGTATTGGATAGGAGAGTAGCATTTGTATCTATCCCTTTGAGTTGATCTCTTTTCTATAGACAAAAAGCTTTTCTCGTTGATTCAAAAACTCGTTTACATTCTTACTATGAGGGAAAGATGTTCCAACATTGCAGTTAAGATAAACTCGGTTTTAGAGAATGAAGTGTCTTGAATATCTTGAATATCGACTCAACAAAGCTTCCGGTGACAGGATCTGTCCAAATCAATAACCCCTTTTCAAGACAGAATAACGATGGACAGTATTTAGTTCCACAACTGTCAGCTAGCAGTTTACTTTGGGCCAACGAAATAGTTTTTCCATTGCAGCTCGGATATTCTATTTGCTACAAATAGTTGATCTCGATTCAGGTTTGAGGTCAGAATGTAAAGAGTCGGGAAAAATGCAGGAAAGCATCTTTTTCCCGACGATCTAACATTTCTTTCTTTTAAAAAATCTAATAAAACTTTTATATCTTTATTAATATCTAAAAGAAACAACAAAATGACTCAAGGTCCGAGCATTTGATAATTGCTAATGCACAAAACCCTCGACCCTTGAATCGCTCTGTTGCTTCTGCTAAATATTGATATATAATATATAATATATATCATCATCGACTCTCTCGTTGTTAACCGACGTATGAGGGTTCGGCAATTTTTTGCTGAACAACCACACAAATGATTTGTTTATAGTGATCAAATGTTTGTGTACAAATAAGCTCACTCCTTCCATCAAATCGATGATTACCTGTACAGGTGCACCATGTGCCATATGTCAGATGTCGAAAAGATCACAGAGCAACGTGAAATGAAGTGCTTTGCTCAAGAACACCACGCAACGCCCTCAATGGTGAGTGCAACACAATTTTTATCTGTTGCACCGCAAAATTTTCAGCGCCTTATCCAGGGTACCATAAATAAAGAAGGTTGAAGAATTTAGTTGATATTTCAAGGAGGTCGAACGAGCAGATGGAGCATTGTTCATTGGTCCAAAAGCTTTTAGGTTAACCTTCGAATTGTCTGAAAAGATCCATTGAAGTAGGTGACATAAAATTTAGCCTTTAGATGAACTCTAAAAGCTGCGTGGTATTCATTGAATATTTAAGTTAACTCTTTCTCTCCCTCTCCACCTCCTTCTCTCCCTCTCTCTCTCGCCGTGACAGATCGCTAGCCACTAACCCTTTAAAAAATTTTTTCTTTCTGTTTATTTCTGTGTTCCTTTCTGTTGAAGAGCGTAGACTCGAAACGTAAAAGACTTTATCATTTCCCGAGCGTTAAACTAATACAACTGTTTGTTGTTTACACACCCGTCTTCGTCTTTTGTTTTTTTTTGTAAATTCTCACTATATATATATATATATATATATATATATATATATATATATATACAGGGAATGCCCCCCAAATGTATACCCACTTTAGCAGCTGATAACTCAATTGATGTTTTCTCTTTCCAGATGAAACACATTGAAATTAATGACGGCAGTCAGACTAAGCTTTGAACAAAGAAAATTCATGCTAAAATGCTACTTCAAGTGTGAAAACGCAGTTGAAGTGCAAAGACAGTTTAGAAGAGAGTTTCAAACAGATCTACCAATGCGAATTACCATCACTCGAATCAGAGATAAATTTGAAGCCGATGAAACTGTTCAGAATGTCTACGAGAAGCGTTCTGGAAGACCACTAACATCGACAACCCCCACAAAGCAAGCGAGTCGTGAGGTAGGTATTTCAAAATCGTATGTCCAACGCACTTTGAAACGTTGTCAATGGAAAAGTTACGTTCCAAGATTAGTCCATGCTATTAATGACGATGATCCAGACCGAAGAGTGCAGTATTACGAGTGATACTTGGCACGATGTGTAGAAGAAGTACACTTTCCAACAAAGATTGTGTGGAGTGATGAAGCCACATTCAACTTAAATGGATCAGTTAACCTCCACAATTGCACATACTGGGGACCTGAGAATACGCATATTATTATGGAACGCCATGTTAATTTACCATTATGTTGTTCATGTATCTCCGAAGGGCATGATAAGTACAATTTTATAATTTAGGCAGGAAATCTTATATATGTAAAGAATAGTATTGGATGGAAATTATCACCAACGATTTTATAACATCCATGTCGTTTGCAACAGTAAATGTAAAAACTAGTCGCAAAAATGGCTGTCTTTAAGAAGCTCGCTTTGTAACCACATAGTTATTTTCGGTTTCAGTCCCACTGCACGGCACTTTGAGAAAATGTCTTTTCCTACAGCCCCAGGCCGACCAATGCCTTTTTAATGAAATAAATTTGAGGGAGGAAACTGTGTGGAAGCCCGTCGTATACGTATGTATTGTGTGTGTGTTTTTGTGTCTGTGATTGTCCCCTAACTGCTGGTCAACTGGTGTTGGTTTGTTTACGTCCACATAACATAGCGGTTTGGCAAAACCGATTGAATATCAGGCTTAAAAATCCAGTATTGGTGGTCGATTTGTTGTACCAAATCCTCCAAGACGACGCTCCAGCATGGTCTCACTCCAACGACTAAAACAATTTAAAAACAAAAATTACGCTATGCAATATAAACTTATTATTACAACGCAATTTTCGATGACCAAAGTAACCATGTGGGTGTGAGTTAGAAGCAAGCTTCTAACTCACCTACTTTGCATACACATGTATACATAAATATAAACACATAGACATATGTTTGTATAACACACACACGCACAAATGTACGCACGCACATTTGCACACATATACGCACAAACATAAATATATACATAAATATATATAGGCGCAGGTGTGGCTGGGTGGTAAGTAACTTGCTTACCACCCACATGGTTCTGGGTTCAGTTCCACTGCGTGGTATCTTGGGCAAGTGTCTTCTACTATAGCCTCGGGCCGACCAAAGCCTTGTGAGTGGATTTGGTAGACGGAAACTGAAAGAAGCCTGTCGTATATATGTATATATATATATGTGTATATGTATGTGTGTGTATATGTTTGTGTGTCTGTGTTTGTCCTCCCCCCTACAACATCGCTTGACAACTGATTGTGGTGTGTTTACGCTCCCGTAACTTAGCGGTTCGGCAAAAGAGTACGATAGAATAAGTACTAGGCTTCCAAAGAATAAGTCCTGGGGTCGATTTACTCGACTAAAGGCGGTGCTCCAGCATGGCTGCAGTCAAATGACTGAAACAAGTAAAAGAGCAAAAAGAGAGAGAGAGTATATTCATTCAAAATATTTTTTTTCTACATGCCTGTTTTTTAAATCCAAAACAGGCAATGGAGTCTTAGTTTCGTATCTCATTGCCTTATCTGTAAAACGGTATGGTGAAACAAATTACGTTGCAAAATGTCTCGACTCTTTTTCTGTTGATTACTTACTACTGATGTAAACTACATCGATTCACAAGACAGTGAAATGACACGTAACGTCGTCGTTTAAAGTACAGATTTAGAAAAATAATAAAAACACAACACAAATAATATTATTAGTTATTAATTTTGTATAATTATGCAGAACCAGTTACAATAGGAGATCGGCGTCGGTAAAATACATTTAAAAAACATTTCTCTTTGTTGTCAAATCAAAACATAGTAGTGATTGGTTGATTTTCCTGGCAAGTTATGGAATAGT
>NC_142928.1:169651354-169658854 GCF_046866305.1 Octopus bimaculoides | reverse complement strand
TAATGATCCTTTCTACTATAGGCACGAGGCCTAAAATTTGTGGGGAGGGAACTAGTTGATCCAATCGACCCCAGCGTTTCACTGGTACTTAATTTATCGACTCTGAAAGGATGAAAGGCAAAGTCGACCTCGGCGGAATTTGAACTCAGAACGTAGCGGCAGATGAAATACCGCTAAGCATTTCGACCGGCGTGCTAACGGTTCTACCAGTACACCGCCTTGACACAAAGCCAGCAGTTTTGAAGGGAGGGGTAAGTCGATTACGTCTACACCTGTACTGGACTTGTACTTTATTTCCTCGACCCTGAAAGGGTGGAAAGTAAAATCATTCTAGGCAGAATTTGAACTCAGAACATAATGAGCTCGAACAAATGCCACAAAGCATTTTTTCGATGTTCTAACGATTCTGCCAGCTCGCTGCTCGATCTAAGTTGAATACAGTATTTTATCAATCCTGGAAGGATGAAATAGCCGAAACAAATACCATAAGGCATATTGTAAGAGGCACTAAAGCATTTGTCACCAGATTATCTCCAACTGCCCAATCCTTGCTATTTCAGTGTATATACATAGTTACGATCAGGTCGGAAGTTATTTCTACTAAGCAATACAGTGTGGTACAAGAACTGACTTAAACATCTACCAAACACAGAATACAACAACCTGGCCACAACTATTTGAAATATTTCAATGGATTCATATCAAGCCATGGATCCATTTATTCAAACCCAATCAAAAGTTAACTAATACAACCAACCAACACTTAGTCCATCCATCCATCTGTCTTCTTGAATCATCAGTGTAACCATGCACCCGCCCAATATTTTTTGATCCCTCGACGAATCCACACTCTAATCCATTCATTTACTTATCCATCCATCCATCCATCCATCCATCCATCCATCCATCAATCCATCCATCCATCCATCCATCCATCCATCCATCCATTCATCCATCCAGCCAGCCAGCCAGCCAGTCAGCCAGCCAGCCAGCCAGCCAGCCAGCCGTCCACCCATCCATTAATCTATGAATCTGTTCGCCCATTCATTCCTCCAGGCAACCAAATATCCAACCACGAATATATTAATCCATAAATATATTAATACAGTCTGGAATGGACTGTTCAGTTTGGCAACGAGATCAAGACAAACCGTCCAGACAAAATAATTAATGGCAGGAACGAATGTATGTGCACTCTGATACACATCTCAGTCCTTTCTGACTAAAACATTGGCTGAAAAGAGAAGCTTTCAAAGAGTCTTGAAATGCAAGTAAGTAGGATGTGGAACCGCACGAATAATAATGGGAGCACTAGGTATGCTTAAAATATGAACAAAAGTATCATATAAAGCATACAGGGCTTTCAATGTTACATTCGCTCTAAAAGACGACCACATCTGTCTCAAGATATTGTCAATGCATTAGAACAGGTCCAACAGTAAATCTCTGCACCCAACACATACCCTATGCAATAACTATTCTGTTACTATAACTTAGTTCACGCGACGTATACTCTACGGATTAGCCATTATAACACAATACATATTCTACGCAATCACTATTAAAAAGTATCAAAAGCTCTTACCATTACATAACTGAAACTCGACATTTCACACCAACAAATTATATATCTCGCATTCTACACAGATGTGATCCATTAAAACATATACCACAGTGCAGTTTCTGTAGAGATACATAACACCAAGCACGCAACATATACAATACTAATAACACCCAAACAACAACACAGTTCATATTGTAACATATTCTACACAACAGACCTGACACTAAAACGATGCGAGAAACAACATAGCAAATCTCAGAATACTGCAAACCAATTCTGTCTACAGAAAACACGGAAATGCATCTAGTGATGCATTAGAACACGGAGAATGCATCTAGTGATGCATTAGAACATGGAGAATGTATCTATTGATGCATTAGAAAATCGCATAAAACTTCTAAAAACACTGTGGTAAATATTAACTTTTTGTAAGACACAGTACTATACAGGACTGCATCAGACAGTCAGTCCTGAAATGCATGGTATCGTGAAAATCGTACTAACTTGGATTACATTCATTTTGAGGAAAAATTAGGAGGTCTCTAATGTAAGGGAGAGAAGATTGGGTGTTTGATTCGTTTTTGGAACAGGATAATGAATCACTAATAATTTTTAACGTAGGCACAAGACTAGAAATTTGAGGAAAAGGGTCAACTGATTAAATACGCGCCAGTACTTGATTGGTACTCTATTTTATCGACAGGGGTAGGATAAGAGGCAAACTTGAACTCGACGGTGTTTGGACTCAAATAATACAGAGTAATAGCTAAATACTACAAAGCATTTTGTCCAAGGCTATTATCGATTTTGGCGAATATTACATGCACATATACACACAGATGCACACACACACACACATGCACACACACAAACACACTCAGAATACACAAATACATATATACTAACATGTACACATATTTGTATGTTTATATATATATATATATATATATATATATATATACACATACACATATATATATACATACATATGTATGTATGTATGTATGTATGTATGTATGTATGTATGTATGTATGTATGTATGTATGTATGTGTATGTGTGTGTCTGTTCGTGTGTGTGTGTGTGTGCGTGTGTGCATGTATGTGTCTATGTTTAAAGAACATTCATTGAAGAAAAATTCCTCCTTTGAAGATTTAAAGAATGAAGAAAAAATAGACATATAGATAGACATGTAGACAAATAACCAAATAGATAGATTGAGAAATTGATACGTAGATACAGATATGAAATCAGACAAACATGTAGATAAATCGATGTATATATGTATATGTATGTACATATATATATATAGACTACTTGATAAATTCTTATAAAGATTTTATCCTATATTATATTATATTATATATATATATATATATATATATATATATATATATATATATATATATATATATATATATGTATATATATATATATATATATATATATATATATATATATATATATATATATATATATATATATATGTATACATATATATATATGTAATATATATATATATATATATATATATATATATATATATATATATATATATATATATATACATACATACATACATAGATACATACATACATACATATATAGATAGATAGATACATAGATAAATAGATAGCCAAGTTGTCGAATTTCGCTGTAATAAATTGACAACAAAGGCTAGAAAATTGATAAATATACATACAACTGAAAGGCAGGGTGAAATAGTAAGGGAGAAAGAGCTTTATCAAGAAAGAAAGAAGAGAAAAGAGACAGAGTCAGAAGGAGGGAGAAAGAAAGAAAGAGATAAAGAGAGAGATAGAGACAGATAGTTTGATAGATAGATAGATAGATAGATAGAGAGAGAGAGGAATAAACCCATGCGAGAATAGAAAAAGAAGGCAATAGATTGTTATAAATTGCTCGTTTTTAAGGAAATGATAAGGACTTAAGGACTACTAAATCATAATTTCATCACTGTTTTATGGTTTATGGTGTTTTCTAAGTAAATAACAGGTCGACAAACGTATAAGATACCGGACTAAGATAGTGGGGCATCTATGCCTTTGGAAAAGGCATTATCGATAGAAAATACAGTTTGACTGGCTTAACTGTTAATCGAGTTTTGGCTTTACTGTGTTGGAGCTACGATAATACAGAGACTGACGTCTAACGCAGGCACAATTCAAAACATTTGCGTGTAGGTTGGTTGGTTGGGGGGGGGGAAATTTCAAAGATGGTTTAATCGAATCCAAACTTCTTGAAATTCATTTTATCGATTCCAGAAGGATGAAAGAGTTGAGCTGAATTCTTAAATACAAAGTATTTTGTTCAACTACTATTTCTGTCATCTATCAGGACAAGGCCACAGAGTTTTAGGAAAAGAGTGGAAATGACTTAATCGGATCTTAACATGGGACATGTACCTGTTTTATCGACTGGAGGGGGATGAGTGGTAAAATTGATCTTAGTAGAAAAACTAAGTCGACCAAAGTCTTATTTTAACTACACTGAAGCATTTTGATAGGCGATCAACCGATTCTTCAACTCTACTGTCCATACGATTATGATTCCTTATGTAGACACAAAACTACATATTGTGTAGAGAGGTAACAGTCGATTATATCGACCTCAGTATTTGACTGGTAAATATTTTATTGACCTCGGAGCGATGAAATGCGACCTCAGCGAGATTTGAACTCAGAACGTAATGTGCCATTGCTAATTATTGTAAGGTATTTTACCCGCCACTCTTACGATCCCATACTCCAAGGTCCTCACAATAATATCGTAATAATTATTTGCCACAGTTTGAAACAAATAACATGGGAAGTTGAAACCGCTCTATAGTTCTCTCTGAAAACTGACACTTTATTTCGAAATTTGAATTTACTCACAGCATTAAATTGTTCGTCTCAAAATCCATAACTAAAACTACAGGGTGTCCACAAAGTCTGGGTACATGGGGATTAACACATACTTTAAGAAATTATTATTTCTTATATTTAATTATGTTATGATTTTTATTTACGCCATGTACCCAGACTTTATGGACACCCTGTATATATCGCGTTTTTTTTTTTCAAAATTTAAAATAACATCAATTATGCAAATTTCGTATTTGTTGAGTATTGGGTAGGATGGAACAAAATTAACTTGGTGGGTGTAGATCCCCGTTGATCGATGATGAGGATGCAGTAGTTCAGTCAAGTGAATTATCTGTTCCTGAATTACCGTGCAAGTCAATGAGCATTCTACAGAAGCGTGTACCCTTAGTGTGATTTTCAGTCAAACTTAGCATGGAACAGTGTGTGACTCGATTGTACCCCATTAATTAACCGGTACAACCCACCCAATGGGATTCTAATCAGTTTCCATCAGCCCCAATTTCATTCACAAGTTTATGGGTTGATCCGAGATTACAGAAAACGATATTTTCTCAGGTTGTGAAAGGAACTTCTTAAACATTCGGCTGTATTACTCACACCTTATATAACTAAACCCTACATAAAAACGCCTTCATTTCAATATCAGTAATATAAATAGTGATTTCTAGGAAAGGAGTGTTGAGGATTAAATCCAACACAGTATATTAATGGTATTTATTTAATTAAATGAGACACATAAGGAATTAAATGTACAGTCGATCCGTTGTATTTGAACTCAGCGTCTAAAAGTACGTAAAGTGAATGGTTTTAGTCAAGCAATCAACTAGCAATTTTGAAAGCTTCATCAGCCTTCTGAATACCGATTACCAATACCGGCACAAGGTTTCATATTTCACTGGAATGCAGACGATGGATTTGACTCTAGCATTTAATTTATCGCACATCAGGAAGAATAAACGATAAAATCGAATAAGCGGGACACCAAAGAACATAACGAAATACTGCAATACTTTTTGACAGATTGTACGGATTCTATCAGTCAATGCCATGAAGGAAACAAACAAAAACAACCGAAAAATAATTTAGTTAAAAATTTGGACAATAAATATTTGAAAGACGCCATTTGTTTTTTGTAATGCAATAAAGTAGTGCGTTAGTATAATCAGGTCACAGTTATTCGACGACAGACTGGTTTTTAACTGGAAAAATTATTATTATTATTATTATTATTATTATTATTATTATTATTATTATTATTATTATTATTATTATTATTATCATCATTTGGTTTTATGCAAGGTTCTACAGCATCATCAGGTACATTTCTGTTCCTGAGGAGTGTGCAGCATCGCAATATTTTTCTGGAGATTGGAGGAGTGTAGACTCCTCCTGTTGTTGTACTGCATCAGTATGTTTTGTTAGAAGTTTATTTTCAGTTTCTTGTTATATTGGGGTATTTTCTGTTGTGTGCCGTGTTTGTTATGTGGGCTGTGTTATTTTTTGGGTATTAATCTTGTATAGTACATATTGATCGAATTGTTTTGTTTTAAATCATTAGGGGTTTATTGTATTGGGTGTGTGATGTGTGTGAAGATTGTTCTATTTGAGCTGTTCTATTGAATTGCTGTGAACTTCTACTGGATACAACGAATCTACAACACAATTTGTTGTTTGTTAATATTGACTACCTTTATGTACTAAAAAAAAACGAAAAAACAAAACAAAACAAAAAATTCTATGATTTTTATTATGGATCGAAGGAAATTAAACGATTATATGTTTCTGAGTTTGATCCTATTTGATAGTAACTCGAAGACGTATCTTCTGCTAAGGCTTCGAGTTGACTCAAGCTTTGTATGTGAAATAGAGTAGACGGAAACAAAGTAAATCCCGCTTATTAAACAGTATTTGAGGTGGTTAAGTAATTAATCGTTCGGTTTAACACCTTTGAGGACCTTCAGTGGAGTCCAATCTTTTGAAAGCATTCGGAAGAGGACTCTGCTGCGAAGAGAAACCATAAATGATGATTTAAGCAAAATAAACAAATAAATAAGTAAATAAATAAATAAATAAATAAATAAATAAATAAATACAAATAAAAACACCCGACCTCTGACTGATTATTTCGTCATTTTTTTTAGTCCCATCGCAAAAATTAAGATCTATCGTCAAGATAATCGTATAATTCCGACAGACAGAAATTTAGATTTTTTTTTTATCTTGTCATTTTTTTAAAATTAATTTTTATAAATTTCTTGATGAAAACTAAACAAAACAGTATACATGTATCTATTTTGTTTTTTAGTTATTCAATTAAAAAAAATAAATATAGATAAGCCTCACAAGCATACACACGAGAATACAGGTGTGTATACAAGTTTTGTTTGTATGTATTCGGAAATAACTGTAGAAACAGAAATGTGCAATGCACACACACACACACACACACACGCACACACACACACACACACACACACACACACATGTATGTATGTTCGTATATGTATATGTATATGTATATATACTCACACATATACATATGTAGTTTATATATTATGTCTATACATTACATAAATACATATGTATAAGCATACATTTACATATATATCCACATATATATATATATATATATATATATATATATATATATATATATATATATATATATATATATCCATATATATATATATATCCTTATATATATACATATATATATATATATATATATATATATATATATATATATACACATATATATACACATTCATTTCATTCGTTTATATATATATATATATATATATATATATATATATATATATATATACACATATATATACACATTCATTTCATTCGTTTATATATATACATACGCCCGTAGATATATATATATATGTACATATTTGTATGTACTCTTGCACACGTGTTTATGCTTACTGGGTACAGGTTTTCTTTCAAGCATATTATATTAAAGACACGACCGTGTTCGAATTCAAACTTTTTTTATTAATGTTTTTTTTTTCCATTTTATCGTTTTATTATCGTTTTTTTTTTC
>NC_142928.1:169624739-169638354 GCF_046866305.1 Octopus bimaculoides | reverse complement strand
ATTCCAGAGGTTTGTGAATATGTGAATGAATTAATGTGTGCTTACATGAAAGTGTATATGTGATTACACTTACACTCACCAAGTGAGTGTATACGTGTATAAAGCACATAATTACATGCAATATCACTCAATGTGTAAGTGTGTGTATATGCCACATGCACTTACCTGGAAATTCAAATGGAGAATCTTTAGAACGTGCTAAACATTTTAGCTGTACCAGTAACCGACTGGATTTGAAAATTGCAAATCAGTTTACTTTGGATATCCTTTGAAAAGTCCCAGTATTTCCTTGATTTTATGCACATCTGTTGATGTGCCTAATATAATTGGAATGAGAGTCTACAGCCTGGGTACAAAATGTGTAAGTTCCTCATTAGTTTCCCATAAATGTTTTCTCTCTCTACAACTTTAAACGGTACTTTCAGATCCACATGGATTCTGACCTTTACAGCAGTGCATGTTCTTTGTTCTCAGCCCCATAGAATAGTATTGCGTCTTTTGCATTTGCAATAGACTATCTTTAGCACGCCGGGCGAAATGTTTATCGGTGTTTTGTCTGTCTTTACGTTCTGAGTTCAAATTCCGCCGTGGTCAACTTTGCCTTTCATCCTTTCGGGGTCGAAAAATTAAGTGCCAGTTGCGTAGTGGAGTCGATCTAATCGACTGGCCTCCTCCCCCAAAATTTCGGGGCTTGGGCCTAGAGTAGAAAAGTAGAAAAGAATAGACTATTTTTATCGCAACAACTGTTATTATTTGAAATGCCCCGTCAGTATTCTTTATTTTTAAAAATGTAAACACATTCTGACTCTAGAATGTCTTTCGGATGACTATCAGGACACTCATTCATGCAGAAAGCATTGTAAATAGGTTCGGCAATAAAGTTGTGTCTCACAGAAAGTTAAGATTTTACAGAGATTTTGGGAGCATCTAGTGATGATGTAGGTAATATCCTTCATACTAGTATGATACAATCGGCATTTTCTGTTTGTAAGTATGCATATATTTTGTAAATATGTATGTACGTATATATATATGTATGCCAGCATGGATATATGTAAACGCTCATGCACAAATGTATGTAAACATGAATGTATACAAACACACACTCATTTATATATGTATCTATATATGTTTTAAAAAATCAAACGAAAGCTTCTGAACTTTCTTCTATTAATTTCTCCAATTCAATCAATCAACATCAAACCGAATTTGCTTGAAAACGCGAGAATATCTTTTATAGAGAAATTCAAGATTGTTATTAAGCACTGTATACACTTTCTCGAAAACTCTATCATCTAGAAGCTATCAGTAAAGTAAATATTTGATTACTAAAGTAACTAAGTCGGCTGAGGACAACAGTACAAATATGAATAAACAATAAAGACATAATCTAAAGCTTAAGTTGCTAATTTACATGACGTAATCGCATCGCTGCTGCAAGCAACATCCAATCTTCTTGTCATTCACATATCATCAGTTTTCTGTTCGAAGATTCTAAACAATTGTGTTGTCGCCTGCCAGTAGGTTTAGATTGTAGTGTTCTACTAATATACTTCGTTTTGAACGTTTATATTTCGACAATGCTTATTTTCGAATAACTATTTGCTTTAGCAAGGATGTTCTTAACTAAGGCGAAAACAACCCTGTGTCGCTGTTGTGTTCTCACAGGGAGGTAGAGCAATTGTCAAGTGATGGCTATAGTGTTGGATGTGTAACGGGGATGAAATTTTTCTTAGAAATAAAATATTTAAACCAGGTACAATATTTATATCTTTCAAATAAATTTTCAAAACCCTTTGTCACAATTTGGACTAGTAGATTATTATGATAGCAATGAGCCGAAAGATGACTATTGAGTCAAATATCAAATATATTTTCATTGCATTGGGTCATCCCATAAATAATGTGATTTTTAAATACTTCTTATATTTTTGAAAATTAAGACAAAGTCGTTTTTTAATCTAACATATACTCTCCTTCATTTTCTACAATGCTCTTCATCTATCTGGTAGATTTGCAAGGCTCCTCTTCCAAAATTCACTTGTCCATAACGGAAAATACTCCTCCAATACTGTTCTGACCTCGTCTACAGAATTCATATTTTTCTGTCCAAATGATTTTAAAGACTAAAGAATAAATGATAATGAGATGGGGCAATGTCCGGCGAATATGGTGGGTGGGGCATCGTTTCCCATTCAAACTGCTCCAGCCTTTGGAATGTCATCCTCGCTGTATGTGGCCGAGCATTATCCTGATGGAAGAACACCTTTCGTCTTGAAACCAAAGATGGTCGTTTTCCTTCTAGCGCTGACTTAAGCCGTTCAAGCAGCTCGCAGTAGATCTTCTTTGTTATCGTTGGGTTTGGGCTTGAAAGTTCAAAGTGGACTAAACCTTTCATATTCCATCAAACAGGCAACACCTTACGTGGGGGAAGACCTTCTATAGCCTGGGGTGCCGGTGTTTCTCATTTTCCTACCAAATGTCTTCGGCGCTTGACATTTTTATAGAGAACCCATTTCTCGTCACCAGTCACTCTTCGGTCCAAAAATTGTTCATTCGTGACACATGACAACAAAGAAGAGTACACATTCACTCTCTGCGCGCGGTTAGACTGGGAAAGTTTGTGAGGAACCCATTGACCCAATTTGCTGACTTTTCCGATGGTACGCAAGTGTCGATGAATAGTTGAAGGACCAAATCCAAGCTTCTCTGCTAGTTCCTCAACAATTATGATGGGATTTTGTTCCGCCAGGACGTCCTAGTCAAGCTTTACAGATCTTCCAGGGCGAGGCTCATCTTCTTAGCTGTAGTTTCCGGCTCGGAATTTCTGGAACTACCGTTGACACTGGCTTACGCTTATTGTCCGATCCCCATATACTGCATTAATATTCGTCTGCACTAAAAATAAATACAAGGTAAAATTACTATCTGATTTTATAGCAGGTTGATGCAGGTAGTTTAACCCGTTCCCTTCCGACCTTTAGTTCATATAATTGATGATTCAATATAAATTCTCACCTTCATCACTAATTTCCATAAATATCGAACATAGTGGGTACTAGCCCACATGAATGATATCTAAAATGAGCAATATGCTGATTAGGATACTATGAGAAAATACAGAAAAAAAACCCCCACGGGGCAAAATGTGCTTCTCTTTGATAATACACAGATAAAATGTGCGTGTGTGTGAGTGTGTGTGTGTGTGTGGATGGGTATATATGTGTGTGCCTATATACTGTAATGTGTGAAGGGGCGTTTATAAAATGTCATTCGATGTAAAGGATACCGAGTTACAAAAGGGTTAGAATAACTGTTAGCAGGTGGCACTATATACTGTTTTGAATAATTTTTTTAATGTAAAAGACAGTCCAAGGCTTAAACATTTAAACATTTTAAGCACGAATGACATTGACGTAAAGGTCTTGGTCTCACCTGGGCATCATAACAATAGTTTTTAGACATACTGATGCTTATTGTCTGCTTTTGCGAAAATGTTTTATGCTTAAGTACAAAACGCTGACAGTATTTCTGTCTGTCTCGATGATTAAGTACAACAGGTAGGGATGTAAACAATTGAATCGACTGCAGTATCTTGTTGATATTTACATAGAACAGTGAAGCGTCTGACTTCATATTTTGAAGCATCCTTCCCGACACCTTACAAAAAATAGACCAGTGGCAAAAGGAAGGAGTTTCTGCGTGGTCGCGCGATCAGCTTGAAATAGTAGTCAAATCTTCCTCAAGCAACACCCTCCTCCATCTTAAAAATGTAAGGACGCGAAAGTATGGGCCTAGATACGTTGTCTGACAAACAAAAGACGTTATGCTCGCGGCTGAAAAACATTTGGTCAATAACAACAGCAAAAAAAAAAAAAAAAAAAAAATCCTAACAATCTTGGTTTTTTACTTAAGAGAAATCCTTTCAATTAATACTTGAAACTAAAGCGATTGTTTTTCGCGCTTCAAGAGAAATACGAAATATTAGCCATGTCTTTTTCGCACAAATATTCGACTAGTATAATTTCCTATCACATTCAAGAGTAGTTAAGTAATTTTCTAATGTTGTATGTTGGTTTCAAGTTTCGGCACAAGACCAGCAATGTCGGGGAAGGTGTAAGTCGATTACATCGACTCCAGAGCTCAACTGGTATTTATCTTATCGATCCCAAAAGGAAGAAAGCAAAGTCGACCTCGGCGGAATTTGAACTCAGAATGTAATTTCGCCCGGCGTGTTAACGACTCTGCCAGCCCGCCGCTTTACGTTCTTAGTATATTACTGAGAATTTAGACGACGTCAGCGGAATTTGAACTTAGAAACCGACGCCTCAGAATATATATATGCCAGCTAACAATAGAGACAGCTCACCAAACAAATAATAGCGAAAGAAGCAATATTTAATCCACTCTTCTCTTGTCAGTTCCTGTCACTTCACGCAGCTTTTCCTGACAATCTTGATAATGAGAGAATGTTATTATTTTAATATGAACAGTAGTCGTCAAATCGTCAAGCACAGCTGGACGACAAGATTTGAAAGCTTGAGCAGATGTAGAAGAGTGACTATTCTGTATAATCTTCAGAGATCATAGAGCAATTTTGTATTCGGAAAATATGTAATCCTAAAGGCAGATAATTATAAATAAGAGAATATCAAACGTGTGAAAACCGATTAAACTACAAGGAAAGCCGATGAAATATTTCTTTTGGCGTTCATGTGAGAAGTACCTCGTTAAGCATACTAGAACATACGGTCAGAAGAAAAAAATTATCGTGAAACTAAAAAGATGATGCTTGCTTGAGGCTACAGACATAGGGATTCCTATTCATGTTACCTATGCAACAACTTTCATAAATATAAAATTCATGCTTAGAAAGTATATAAACATATACAAAACAATGCAAACAAAAATTACTTATTATAAACTGTTACCATATTGTGAAGAGGAAAGAAAAACAGCTACAAGCGTGATAAGTTAATTATACATACATCCATAGAAATGGACCTAAATGGAATAAAGAATTGTATTGATTTCTTACATTGTTACAAAGCCAGGCATTTGTAAGGCTTGGGGATATAATAGACTGAATCCATTTCCATATATTACTAGTGCTTATTGCAATGACTCAAGGAAGATGAAAAGAAAACAAACTGATTTCAAATTATAAAGGGACACAACTACTTAATTCTTTTTAGTACTTCAGGATTTCTGTCACCCTGTTACTTAAAAAATAACGATGAAACTGCTTGTCTGTTGGTGTCAGTATGCAACAGGTACTTATTTTAACAGATCAAAAATGGTGATAGACATAGTCAGGCCTGGTCTGTTTTGATTAAAAAAAAAACTGGAATTTTGAGAATGTACGGAAACACATTTAAGCCATCCCTCCACATTACCATGTCAACTCGTATCCCTTTAACTTTATCCACTAATACTACTAACAATAATAATAATTTAATAATTCTTTCAACTTTAGGCTCAAGGCCGGGAATTTTATAGACTGGGCTAGTTGATTATATCAATCTCAGCACCCAACTTGTACTTACTTTATCGACCATGAAAGGATGAAACGCAAAGACGACCTCGGCAGAATTTGAACTCAGATTGTAAAACTAGAAGACTTGCTGCTAAGCATGTCATCCGGTGTGCAAACGATTCTTTCTTCTATAGGCTCAAGGCTTGAAATTTTGGGGGAGGGAGCCAGTCGATTAGATCGACTCCAGTACGCTTTAGTAATAATAATAATCCTAAAGGTACAAGAGCTGAAATTTTGGCGGAGGAGACTAGTCGATTACATCGACCCCAGTGTTTCACTTTATCTAGCAGATATAATGGCAAGGTTGCCTGACAGTGCAACCCTCTGTCGAAGACGTAAGCAGAGAAGACTTCGGAATTCCGAAGCATTCATCAGTTTTGCATTGCTTCTGGTATGCCTGCAAGGTTGATATAGTATCCCTTACTAGTAACTATTGGTAGCTAGATTATCTATGTTCATTTGAGAGTTCAGTGCCAGACATAAGATACCGAACCAGAAACCCGTCTGATGATGGATGGACAATTTCATTTGGCCAACTTCAGCTCTCGCAAAGAATATACAAAAAACATTTAAAAGAAAGCAATAACAGCACAGAAAAAAATTAGCGAGGTAGTAAGATATTTCGAATTTCATCATTTTGCTATACTAATAGTGTCAAATTGTAACAATTATATACATATGCTGGTCTTAATAAGAATGACAATAGATTGTTTATATTTAATTTGTTGTTTCCTCATTGGAATACTCTGCTCACGTCTCTCTCTTTACGTCTCCTTGATTTTAATAAATTATAGAATCTCCCTTGGTATATTAAAGTTTGCATTCATTTTGTATTCAACAGTAATGAAGCATCTTTAAATAAAGTATAGAGGATTCATATGGGAAATTTGTATGATATATGATATCATATGTGACTAATGAAACAATATCTTAAATTAGCAAATCCACAGACTTTTCTAAATTTTAGTATCAACATCTCTAATTAACAGCATTCAAAGAAAGCAGTCTCTTCAAATACAATGTTTACACAAAGCGTCATCTCATATAAATCTAATCGATATACAAATAACGCTCCAATGTTTCAACGATTATTCCTTTTGTATAATGGAGCCTCAAGTTATAGTTAGTATTAGTGGAAGTCAAGTGTTTCATACAAGTGTTGCGTTTTTTTTTTAATGAACTTTAAGCATTGTTATACTTCAAATTAAATTATATAAAAATCACTGCAATTAGTTATTATTCCACATTTTAATTTTTGAGCTAACATTTGATAGATATGACATCTTGGTGTTTTCATCTAAGATGGAGACGAATACCAGTGTGTCATGTGACAGGCATGATAATTGTTAAAAGATATACTTCTCTTAACATGAAACCAACAGAATCCTGGATAACCCATAAATAAAGAATATTTATCCACCAACGCGGTGTTGAGCACTCGTTCTCACTTTTTGATATTAACGTGTATATATATATATATATATATATATATATATATATATATATATATATATATATATATATATACACATACACGCACACACATACACACACACACATATTTCACATACTTGAAGTACAGGCACAGGCCTGGATATGTGGTAAAAAGCTTACTTCCAAACCATATGGTTTCGGGTTCAGACCCACTTCGTGGCACTTTGGACAAGTGTCTTCTACTATAGTCTCGGACCGACCAAAGCCTTATGAGTGGATTTGGTAGACGGAAACTGGAAGAAGCTCATCATATATATATATGCATGTCTGTTTTTGTGTCTGTGTTTGTGCCTCACCACCTCTTGATAACTGGTATTGATGTGTTTACATCCATGTAACTTGGTGGTTCGGTAAAAGAGTCCGATAGAATAAGTACCAGGCTTAGCAAAAAAAAAAAAGATAAGAAAAATTAAGTAATGTGAGTAATTCATTCGACTAAAAATTCTTCAAGGTGATGCCCCAGCACAGCAGCAGTCTAATGAATGAAACAAGTAAAAGATAAAATATAACAAATGTATGTGCGTTAAATGCTTGAAGCTGCGCTATTCCGTCTAAGGCAGGCCCCTTTAAAAATATAAAAAGGTAAAAAATACAATATATAGGCGAAGGAGTGACTGTGTGGTAAGTAGCTTACTTACCAACCACATGGTTCCGGGTTCAGTCCCACTGCGTGGCACCTTGGGCAAGTATCTTCTACTATAGCCTCGGGCCGACCAAAGCCTTTTGAGTGGATTTGGTAGACGGAAACTGAAAGAAGCCCGTCGTATATATGTATATATATATATGTGTATGTATGCGTGTGTATATGTTTGCGTGTCTGTGTTTGTCTCCCCAACATCGCTTGACAACCGATGCTGGTGTGTTTACGTCCCCGTAACTTAGCGGTTCGGCAAAAGGGACCGCGAGAAGTGAATGAGAACGACAGATATTGACAATTTACAGTTTTTTCCTACTCATCGGTTTCGTGTACTCACCTCATTTTCTAAACGAATTCGCAACAGCCAGCTAAAACTATATACAAATTGATAATGTTTACATTATTTTGATGCTTCTAACATGAAATTTCTATTTTGTTGAACTTGTGCGACACTTTTCCACATCAGCAAATAGATTTTACACAATTTGTATATACTGCTGGCTGGGTGCTACGTACTCGTTTCGGAAGTGAGGCGAGTACATATGTATATATATATATATACAGTATCAATGAGCAGCAAAGATTGCAAAACATCGGTATCTGTCGTTCTTATTCACTTCCGGGGTCATTTTCTTTTCGCCTAGCAGTATACTGTGTTTTGTAACTCTATACGTCGTTAAAGGAACCTACCTTAGACGAAACACTGCAGTTACAAGTGTTTAACTACACATACATTGCGTATGTGATATTGATAACGTTTACATTATTGATCTGCCTCTAACACAAAATTTGAATGTGTGTGTGTGTGTGCACGTGTGTGCGCATTACGGCTTTGTGAGAGGAGGAAAACCAGGGTCGATAATCTTTGCAGGGGGGCTGAGACTTCTGGTGGTAATAGATGAAGAGTAACAGCAGAATACATTGCTGGAGACGAAGCACAGTTTTAAAGACCCAATCTTCGATGGCGCGACAGTAATAAGGAAAATAAATAAGAATAAAATAGAGTATTTGCGTTAGGAAGCGACAAAAATCAATTCTGTTGAAAACATTAAAAGCAACTGAAACAGTAAAACACGGAATTGTAGTATCTCAGTTATGTAAACTCGATTCCATTTTCAAATGAAGACCGAAATAGACACTGGCTTTCATCTCTCCGGGATATATGAAATAAGTACCATTAATAAACTATACAGTTTTTTTATTACATAATAGGCTTTCTGTATTACAGTCTATGATTTAGACTATATTAGATTTTTTTCATATTTTACTGGTTTGTGATTCGTGTATTAAGATTAATAGTTGATTCAATATTTTAGCAAACCAAGATACTTCCTTATTTATAACACACTAACACACACACTGTCACCTAACTTTTTTCGAGTTTTATTGTTGATTATGTTTTTTTTTTATTATTGCTATATCATACCATATGGTATTGCATGATATATATCTTGACTCCTTAATTTAACACGAGACCAAAATTCGAAATGACCCCATCCCCCAGTACATGATAGATACTTATTTTATTAAAATTAGAGTCTAGCTAAATATTTGTAACCAGGGGTACTCCGTTAGAAGCAAAGTTTAACGGAGTTTGTATGATTTTCAAGGGAACGAAACTAAATACTGTAAAACATTTAATATGACCCCTACTAACTGAATCGTCAGCATGCCAGGCAAAATGCTAAACGGAATTTCGTCCGTCTTTACATTCTGTGTTCATTCTTTCGAAGTCGATAAAATAAGTACTAGGGCCGATGTGATAGGCTTATCTTATCCCCACCCCGAAATTACTAGCCTTGTACCAATATTTGAAACCATTATCTATTATATTTTATGAAGCATAAAGTTAGCAATATTAAGAGGTATTAGCGCAAGCCATCTTCTCCCAGTACTTGACTAGTACTTTATTTTACCGACTCCGAAAGAATACAGACAGAAAAGACGACGCCAGTGATATTTAAAATCAGAACGCAAAGGATCGTAGCTAAATACCACAAACTTTCCACCTCCTTTTTCACCTTCCCTTCCCTTCCTTCTTCTTCTTCTTCTTCTTCTTCTTCTTCTTCTTCTTCTTCTTCTTCTTCTTATTCTTCTTCTTCTTCTTCTTCTTCTTCTTCTTCTTCTTCTTCTTCTTCTTCTTCTTCTTCTTCTTCTTCTTCTTCTTCTTCTTCTTCTTCTTCTTCATGAGCACACAGACATATACCAAAGACGCACACATATGCCTATATACACAAACCTGCATATACATTCACGGAAATATACACACACACATACACATACACATACACAAACACATATGCATATATATTCTTCCACACACATCCACCCCTACACGCATTCACATATACACAAGCGTACATCAACTCACGCAGATACATTACACACAGATATATACCAAATATGCGTGCATGCACAAATATGACGGAATTTTGCAATGTTATTTTATTCACTTAGTTTTACATGTTTGCACTTTTATCGCCTTCAAAGTATTCTCTATTTGAAGCAATGCATCGGTCCAGACGCATTTTCCACTATTCGAAGCAGTCCTGGAACTCTTGCGAAGTGATACCTTATAATGCCTCCGTCGTTTTTTCTTCACTTCTTCCACATCTGCAAATTCCGTAGCACCAGCTTTCGTCACCAGTGATGACCTATGAAAATAATGTCCGGATCAACTTACAACTGTTCTTTCAGTTTTACAATACGCATTCACTCATGTCTGCCTTTGATCTTCTGTGAGCAGGTGAGGTACAAATTTTACTGCAACTCTTTTCATTCGCAATTCCTCGCTCAAAATTCGTTGTCAGGAGCTCCAGGGCACACCAGTCGTTTCAGCAAATTCGTCAGTTGTTCAGTGATGTTTCTCCAAGATCGGTTTATGAATTCTCATGATGTTTTTATTCGTTTTGAAGGTCGACGATCGTCCTGAACGACGTTGGTCTTCAAGCAACAAGTGACCATTCCTAAAGCGTGAAAACCACTCATAGCAGCGTCCTTGTAAGCTGTTTGATACATGACAACTGTTTCGGCCGCCGTTTTCCCTAGCAGAAAACAGAATTTTACAGAAGCACGCTGTTCCTTCGTTTCAGCCATCGCAAAAATCGACAAACAGGGGAGAAGCACTGAAAAACAAAGACGCACCATGTGGAAGTACGATTCTACCCGATGACACAGTACACACACATAATACACAATCTTACACCGAATCACACACGAAATACGACCGATAACACTTACAATCCGTACGTAACATCTGTAAGTAACACGCAACATGAGCAGATCAGTGAAGCTTTTTGCAGTTTACTTTCTAGAAGTAGAAGATACCATTTTTTGAAAATTTCACTCACAAGGCATTGGGCATTCAAATAATGTCGTAACACAAACTTATTTTAGATGCTTCAATCCGTAACCAGGTGGTTTCGAGGCGATGTTATTAATCCCTTGATAGTATGCTTCATCTATATATATACATGTGTGTGTGTGTGTGTGTGTGTGTGTGTGTGTGTGTGTGTGTGTGTGTGTGTGTGTGTGTGTGTGTGGTGTTTGCATGTATGTGTGTCTGTGTGTATGCATTTGTGTATGTATGCATTTATGTGTGTTCATGCATTTTTGTCTCTATGCATATATATAAGTAAATACATAGTATATACACACATCACGCAGTACAGTACTACAGCATCAAATGCACTCAGGAATAGCCTTAATCAGATATCACTTTAAATCATCCACAAAACGTTTACTGAATACAATCTCAGGGTCACTTGCAATAGTACGAAGATATCGGCAGCATAATAACTGGTAAACATTGAAGGTCTACCAGGACCACATCCAACCAGCCAAATACAATTTCAATACAAAGGAAACCGGTTTCCAAATGGAAAATGCTAAACAAAAGCGAAAGTAACACAACTGAAGGGGAGAACGGGGGAAAAAACCCAAAAAACAAAGTCAAACCTTTTATATCGATATGAGCGAAGGCAGCTTTAAAAACCGTATTCCACATTGATAATCTACATTTGGTGCAGCTTTATCTTAGATATGTCTGTCAATCGAAAGACGGATGTATTATACAATACGCTCTACTGAAATGAAGCAAGAACTAGCTACAGAGGAAGCCATATAACAGCCAAACAAACCAATACTTTTAAAACAAATGAAAATAGATATTGTCAAAATGTTGCCATGAAAACAAATTTTACTTGGTAAACTACAGAATTGAAGATGAATTTGATATATCTTCTGGGTATAAATAAATGGAAACATCGTATCGTAGTACTGAATGGCAATGACAATTCGTTAATATTAAAAAAAAAAAATTCTCTGTTGGCATACCAGCTGATGAACGACTCCGTAGGAACGAGTGCAGCACGAACCGGGCAGTAGTCGAAAATCACTGAACGAAACACACACACACACACACACACACACACACACCACACACACACACACACACACACACACACACACACACCCACACACACACACAAACACACACACACACACCCACACCACACACACACACACACACACACACACACACACATACACCACACACATTCTCTCTCACGCACGCATACACACACACACACAAACACACCCACACACGAGCATGCACGCACACATACACATACATATGCACCTTACACACTCTCTCAGAAACGCATACACACACGTACACACACACAAACACACACACACACACACATATATGCTCGTAGATAGCTAAGACATGTTTCTATGTTTAACAACGAATAATTCTAAGAGATAGAAAATATATTTATTGATTCTATCAGATACAATGGCTGTATTTTTTTTGTTTCTTTCTTCATAAAATTTCAATTTTTCTATCCCTCTTCTCCTTTCCAGTACACACTCACACATACTAACACGCATATATATATATTCACATATACTATACACATAAATCTATACATACATGATACATTTATGCTTTATACGCATATACAGAGTGTACGTATGCATGTATGCATACACAGATACCTAAATATATTTAAAACGATTAACTATATCAAGACAGTCGGCAGGCGAAGTCAAGTCTTAAAAGGTTTTAATTTTAACCCAAACATATTCACTTGTACACACACACACATACACACACATACACACACACGCGCACGCTGCATACATGGAAGTATGTAACATACATACATATACATGGAAGTATGTAAGAGAAATGCTATTCAAAAAGATATTGAATATAAATAAGAATACTGTATGATAATGTTTCAAGTGACTTATAGATAGGCATAATGATACACAGTCAGTGAAGACAAGTAAATCATAGGTAAATAAGTAGGAATACTAATAATGTCATAAAGCAGCGAGATGGCAGAATCGTTTGCGCGCAGGGAAAAATGCTTAGCGGCACTTCGTCCGTATTCGGGTTCTGAGTTCAAATGCCGCTGGGTTACGACTTTGCCTTTGGTTACGTATTCGGCTAATGATCCTAAAGTCATGAGTTCCATTACCGGCGATGCGTTGTGTCCTTGAGCAAGAGACTCAGCTGATAAAAATGAGTAGTTTCTGTATTTCAAAGAGTCAGCCTTGTCCTGTTCTGTGTCACACTGAAGCTCTCTGAGAACTCTGTTAAATGTACGCGTGTCTGTGGTGTGCTAAGCCACTTGCATGTTAATTTTAGATATTTTGATATCCGAAGCAGCTGGAGATACGATAGTTTGACCAAAAGAACTGGCTATTGCAAGCAAAAATAAATATTGAAAAAAAAAACGCATTTGGCCAAATTTTGACATACGACAGTTTAAAACAATAAGCAACTATATATATATATATATATATATATATATATATATATAGTTGGATTTTACAGAAAAAACCCCCAAAAGACTAAGACAGGTGTGTAAACACCAAACAGGTGTATTGGTTTAACGCTCGGGAAAGTGAGAAAGCTTTTTACGTTCCGAGCC